>NW_028301594.1:5646250-5800104 GCF_987345545.1 Pholcus phalangioides
CTGGAGGTAAGCTATTCCATTATTTTATTAACAACTGTATTAGGATGTGTAAAATGAATCTCATCACACATTATTCACTTCATATTTAGTGGATGATTATTTTGTTCATATTTTAGGGTGCTGATGGTTGTAGGTGCTGGCCGTGGTCCTTTAGTCAGAGGAGCACTGTCAGCTGCTCAGAATGCAAATAGAAAAATCAAAATTTACGCTGTTGAAAAAAATCCCAATGCTGTAGTTACGTAAGTTTTAAATTTTTTAGCGAGTCTGTGGATAAAAATTTTTGTTGCAATGATAATTCATTTCCACTTGCCTGTTGATGCATTCTGGTAATTTTATTAAACCTTATTATTCATTTATTCTTTTTTTTTTAATGAGTTGAATACTTAACCCTTGAATGCATAGCTTTCAATGTGCACAAATCATTTTTTAAACTCGAATGGCTGGTATTACACACATAAATTTATAATTTTATGCATAGTTAAAAAAATGAAAGGAAGTATTGCATGTGTAATGCTTTCAATATGCAATATTTACATGTTAATGTTATGAGAAAATACATTTTGTTTCCTTTTTTAACCTTAAAATTCAAAGAGCAGTCATTTTTTTAAAATAAAAATTGTGCATTCAAGGGTTAAGATGAAGTATTTTATGTTGAAAGAGCATTTTCTTTATTTAAGGTTGCAAGCTCAGCAGGAAGAAATGTGGGGAGATAAAGTCACAGTCGTTGCTTGTGATATGCGAGAATGGAATGCCCCTGAAAAAGCTGACATAATTGTGTCTGAACTTCTTGGCTCATTTGGGGACAACGAGCTTTCACCTGAGTGCTTGGATGGAGCTCAAAAATTCCTGAAAGGTGCATAATGTAGTCAATATTTTTGAATTTCTGATTGAGACATTAAAATTTTATTCACTTGACAATTTTTTTTTTAAAATAAAATTTCTTTATTGGAACCAAGTTACCATGTAGAAAATGTTAAGCTAGAAAGTAGAAACTACTTATGGAAAAACAAAAAAAAATTCTTTATGATAATTTAGTAAAGTAATATTTTTTTTTTCTTCATTTGTTCTCAGATGATGGAATCAGTATCCCTCAAACTTATACAAGTTACCTGGCTCCAGTTAGTTCACAGAAGCTGTATTCTGAAGTGTTTGTCATGCGAGATAAAGATAAGCATCCTTGGGTGAGATAATTTTATTAGATGCATTTAACTTTGGGCATCCCTGCTCTAAATCAGATAAATAGTCCTTTAGTTTCCTGTGCCATACTAAAAATGCAAATGATAGCTAATGAGAGCATTTTAAAACCATTTGCAATTCTAAGTAATAAGGGGGAAAGCATAGGTGGAGATAGACTTGAAAGTCTGGGGGGACATGATGATGCCAATTCATACATACACGTGTAGATTAGATCAGATGACTCCACTTTTGGTGCTGGGGACCTCCCTGTCCCCCCTATATCTTCGCCCACGGGGGAAAGAAAGGCAATGATCACTTGGTGGTAGAATGCACTTGAAATCTACTTGAAACATTATCAGGATATTACAAAAATATGTGTTTCTGTTGGCTAGAAATTTCTTTTTTGGGTCTCAATTGATATCTCTTTACATGCTGGAATTGAGTTAGACACCCATGCTCTAGAGCAGGGGTGGCCAACTTCTCTCTGTTCAAGGGCCAACATAATGGTCAGCTGCAGCAACTAGGGTTGCACCAAGGACAACACTCTTGTGTCTAAGCCGCACTCATAAAATTACCCAAAAATTCCCAGATTTGTATCCACTGCAAATAATATGGTGAAAAATGGGTAATTTAGTGATTAAAATTTCACCCTAGGGGCTCTACTTTTTCATAAACTGATACATATCAGTTGTTTTTCCTGGTTCCTTGCTAGTAGATACAATGTGCATCAAAAATTAATCTTTCTTTTGCAAATTACTCCATTCAATTACATCCATAGTTTGAGTTTTAGAGACGAAATATTTTTTCTGCATTTTCTGCAATTATTTTCATCCCTTATTCTTGATTTGGCAACTGGTGGGTAGGTACACACAAGTCAAATAGACACTCAAAGAACTGATGGATGGAAAGCATGCCAAATGCCAATTGTATGGATCGTATTGACTCATGGGTAAACCTGTGATGGTACTAAGACAAAATGTACTAGTTTCTCATGGACCAGTTATAGTTTTGCATAAAAAAGTTTTTCTTTCTAATTTTCAAAAAAATATTTTCTCTGCTTTTACAGACGCACTTTGAAATGCCATATGTTGTCCGTCTACATAATCGAACGGAAGTTGCCAGACCCCAACCTGTTTTTACATTCGAACATCCAAATAAAGGTTAGTCATGATCAGACATTTTATATTGAAAAAAAAATTGAATTTTTTTTAAAATAACAATATTGACTACTTTAAAAAATGTTTCTAATGTTTAGAACATGTTTATGAAAATGTTTCTAATGTTTAGAAAAGAATAAAAATTAACTTGATATTTCTATTGATGGCTGTTAGCCTGCCAGGTCTCTCTTGTCGTGAGAGCATTTTCCAATAAGTATGTTTAATTTCTGTTAATCATCATAGAATCAAAAAATTATTTTTTCTTTTGCTCTTTTCTGCTGCCTTGATTCTTATCTTCTGCTGCCTTTTCTTATCTTTGGCAAAAGCATCATCTTGAAGTCTTCTATATCAAACTATTTTGTTTTCCTGGATTTGAGTACAGTCACAACAAATTGTCTCTCTGAAGCCTAGACAAAGTGGAAAAGAACCACCACCATGCAATCACCTTTAGCCAATAAGCATCCTCGAAAAGAAAATATCTTTTGGTGTGATTCTTGATAATGTCACTATGTGTAGTGTTTTCCATGTGGTAGGATCAGTCAGGCAGTTGCCCATTAAAGTTACCTTTCTTTGTTTTAAGGCCATCAGTGATTCACTGTTTCATTTTTTCTCATTTGTTTTCCATTAGTCTTGTGTATGACCAGGCTTTCTACTCACAAAACAAAATCAATGAGGCCGCTAACTTTTGAAATTTGAGAACTACTGCGTCAGATAGTTTTATTCGAATGCCTCACAATGGCTAAATAATTCTAATGGCTAAATAACAAAAAATTTTGGATTTTAGCTCAAAGGAAAAAGACGTCCCATTTTAGAATAGAATTTAAAAAATAGAAAAGGATTAAACATTTTGCAACCAATTATATGATAAAGAAAAACTAAGTTGCTGTGTTTTACCAATACCCATTTACCCTACGTCCTGTTCAACGAAACAGGATTTATGGTCACCGTACTTGCAAACAGGACTTTTTCAGATTTTTTTATCATTTGGTTATTGTTATCAAAATCCCCCAATGTGAACACATTAAGCGCAGTGGACTGTATTTGTTGAAACATCTATACATCCCTCTTCTAGAAACAAGATCCTTTACACGTATTGAATTGGTTTTTTCAGTCAATTCATACTGAATGAAAATTTTGCAAATAAGATTGGTCTCCAGACCACTGGCCTAGAATTTATTGAGCTCCCCACTAATCCGAGTTCTATTCAGGACTGTCTCAACATCATGGGCCCCCTAGGCAAAGTGATGCTATGGTAGTCCCATACTTAGCCGGAAATCAGCGGCCCACATATTTCCTACTTATTTTCAAAATTTATTGTACTATACAAAATATCACGAGACCCCGGGTATGACCTCTCACAAGAGTGGGACTGACAAAGCTGCAGCCCGGGGCCTGATATGGTTTTCTGGTTTTCATCATTTTTTGTTTTTCACACTATAAATTAAATATAGAGGAGGGGGTCTGTGAAAAATCCAGCCGGGGGCCTGCGAAAACCCCCATCCCCTAGGGAACCTGCTGCAAAATGTAGGCAGTGAGGCCCGGCTGGGTTCATGCGCTAAGAGATGGCCCTGGTTTTGTGGGTGGTTTTGTTGGATTCTGTTAAGTGTATAGTCACTAATATAAAAGCTTTATTTCTTCACACCTTAATTTTTCTTCTCAGCTCTCTGCAGTCCTCTAAACCCCATCATGGCCCCTTTCTAAATTTTCTTCTGTGGCCCCCGGTTGAGAACCACTGCACTAGACTACAGAGGCAACAAATATCTCAATCTTTCCTTGGAGTTCGTTGGAGTTGAATTTTCTCTCTTTCCAAAATATATCTTCGCATCAGCCAGCTGTTAAAAACCTTTGTAAAGATAGGCTTGCCTAGTAATGGTTGAAAATACTTTCTTATGCAGTTTTGAAGTTGTTTGTAAGACATATTTTCCTTTATGTTTTGCAGATGAAATTATAGATAATAGCAGGTACAAGAAACTGACTTTCAAAATTCCATACAATTGTGTCATCCATGGTTTTGCTGGGTATTTCGATACAGTCCTTTACAAAGATATCAAGCTGAGTAAGTTCACTGTTTATGCTTCGCAATTGAACAGACATATTTTGAAGATTTAGTTCTGAAGTGGAATTATATATATATTTTTGCATTATTATATTTTTATGTTAAAATAATGCATTTCTAGTAAAATTTGTTCTCATGTGATTCTTTTTATTTTGACAAATAGCATATCAGAAGCTTATTTTCAAATGTAAACATTTCTATTTTTTTTTTAATTAATTTTTCAATGGTTTTTCCTGAAGGAAACCTGAAGGATGAGCTCTATTGGATTATATAACAGAGTTTATTCCAATGGAAATATTTTTGGTAAAAATTAGAGTGTAAAATGCTGTTTCCACCAAAAGGGAAAATATCCACCTCTTTCATTCACTTTTGTATTTTTTGATAGAACCTCTCCATAACGGCCATCTATGGAACCTAAAATTCTGTATGCTAACAAGGAGTGTCCATTAATAGATAGTAAAATACTTTGAATCCCATCAAGGTAATTAAAATAGTGTCCTTTAGTGGAGGTGTCTGCTAACGGGTGTGTCCATTATGGGAGGTTCTGCTGTAGAATAATTGTGTTTCTTATGTTAATGACGAGAGGGCAGTGTAAGGGTGTTTTCCTTGGCTAGATTGAAACCTTCTGGAATAAATAGGTGATGTAGAAATTTCCAGACTTGATCAGCTCCAATTTTAATCAAAAGGTAACATTTCCACTAATTTTCTTTGAAAACAGAACATTTCTGAAACTCAAATTTAGATTACTCTCTTGAATGTTGATCATAGTAATTAAATATTCTTCTACCATTCCTATATGCTACCTGTTTGCTATTTTATACTTTTCTAAAGCAAACGTATTCCGGAGGAAAACCCTTTTTTTTGCTTCTACCTTAAATTTGTTAAAAGTTGAAATGTTCCCTTTTGAAAATAAGCTCTTCATATGTGAATTCCGATGAGACGATTTGTAGGATTTCAATTTATTATCACAGTTGTAGATATTTGAAAGCAAAATAATTCCTTATAGGTATTTTTCACAAGGCAAAGTCGACAAAAAGTTGAGTAGTTTTATTCTAAGTGGTTAATATATTCTCAAAAATATTTCTTGTTGAAAAAAGATTCCCTATCCTTTGCAGATCTGTGAATGGCCCCCCATATACATTTAAATCTAACCAGTTATCAAAGTGATCTAAAGCAGAAAGATAAAAACTGTATTTTGTGCATCCATCCTCTCCTTTACCCATACCTATCATTTCCTAATTTATGAAGTATTTATGAAGCTGCTGCCAAGAGTCTGTCTCTCTTTATGATTAGCTTTGAATAATGGTGCTTCATGCTAATCATAACTGTGTTTCATGTTTTTGTAGGGCAGAGGGGGTTGCTGAGGTACCCAGGGCACTCAATCAGCAAACGTCTGTCGCAGTATCTTTCAGCTCGTGGTAAGCTGGATGCTTGATTGATTTCGTTAAAGAATATGAATCTTTTTTTGCTACTTTGCTAGCAGACTTTCATGGTCCGATTACGATCAGTTTGTTGGGAATTAGTATAAACACGGATCAGCATCATTGTATTTTATCTCGTTTTCCAAAGTTATCACACTTTCTGCCAAAAATAGTGTTCAGCCAGTTTGAACCACTTAAAAAGAAAATAAACTTACATATTTCGTATTTTACTGATATCCATTTGGAACATGTCCATAGATCTGTAGTCACACTCGCTAATTTATTAGGATGGTCGAGTGATAAAATAAGGCTTTGAATATAAACTTAGTTTAGAGTTCAGTGTTGAAGTGGGAATGGTTTTTTTATTTTTTTGTGGTAGTTAATATAATGTACATTTTTGTTGAACTTAGTTTTATGTATGGCTTTTTTTTCTTTGTTTTTTGATAGGTATTGTCCCAGAAACTCATTCTTCAGGCATGTTTAGCTGGTTTCCAGTATTCTTTCCTCATAAGGTAATTTTTTTATGGTACTTCATAAGTATTTGTAAGAATTTTTTTTTTCATATTTAAAAATAAAATCTAACATTGTGCCCAGTCAGAATTTTAGAGCCTCAACTTTGCATTTCGGGGAGGGGGGGGGGGTAGTTTTGACGAATACAGGAAATTTTATCTATGACATTGCTTTTTGTGATAGATACAGTGAAATATTGTGACATAAAGTTGCTCTGCTAAAGAATAAAGAAGAAAAACTATTGGTATAGACAGAGGGATCATGCATGCTTTTCATGCTCATTTATTAAATATTTGTCTACAAGTTCTTACATTTTTCGTGAATATTTTTCTTTTATAATCATTGATTACTTGTGAAAAGAGACGCTATTAGTTCAAGTTACTAGCAGTGTATTTAAAGTTTAATAACAGTTTAAATTTACTTTAACATTTCTAAAAGTAAATTTATTAATTTCTCTTTACGTAATATTCCACCTCTTGAACATAATATAATACTCCATGAGCCAAAGTGTTATAATTACAATGCATGTAATTGTCAACGTCTTGAACAAACTACTACGATAAAATACCTTGGTATTCATGTTGACCAGAATCTAAAATGGCTTTCTCATATTAACCATTTAAAAGCTAAATTGTGTTTCATGTTATACAAGTTTTATCATCTCAAACCTATCGTGACTAAAACCTTTCTACTAACCTACTATTTTACTCAATGTTTCATTCTCATTTACTGTATGTTCTCTCAGTCTGAGGAAGCGATTATATATCTAATGTTACTCCTATTTTGTATCAAAAAAAAAAAAATTATCAGGCTATTGACATCTGATTATAACACGCCATCTAACGAACTCTTCCATCAACTCCAGCTCCTACCGCTACGTTACTTATATTTTTATAGATCAATGATGATAATTAAGAAGAATGAATTTACTTTAACCTCAAACTCAGCCCACACATCTGCTTTTCCTTAATTCCACTTATTCACTACCTTTGGTTCACAAAACTACACTCAAAAAGCATTTCAGTTTTCTCGTTCCGAAATTTTATAATACTCTTCCCATTGAGATTATAGAGACAACTACATTCTCTAGTTTCAAAAAAAAATCTCAAGTTCCATGTTTTCCAAATTCCAGATATTGAGATCCACTTTTAATTTCATCCTCAGACTTTTTCGCTTAAACATAACTCTCATTTTTACCCCTCTGCTTTATCAACTCAATGTATGAACTAAATATAAAAAAGGGGAAAAAAATTCTGTCAAATAACATATCCAACTTTTTGCTCAGAAAAATTTAGACAATTGCTAATGCATTGCATTGGCACGGATGCACAGTATTATATTCCGCATATGTTGATTCATGTTCTCATATTGCATAAGTGTTACAGCACCTTCAACCCTGTTACATGTTTATTATTCACACCAATTGTATATATCTTGCCACCACCTATTGTTATGCTAAAAATTTAATTACATTTCTCTCTTTCTTTTCTTTTGTTTCTGTTGTTTATTTTCCACTTATCATTATAATACATATTTCTAATTTTGTTTCATTAATTATGATTTTTTTGGTCTGTCAAGAATCTTAATTTATTATACTAATCTTAACACACAAACATTTTGACTGTAACAACCAGTATGGGCTAATGTCTCTTTGGTTGTTTTGTACTTTATATGAATGATATTTTATTTTCTGGTAATTATTTGAAATAAAAAAAATATATATATGTATAGATTTCTTTCAAAAGATGAAAGTTATCAGTTAAAAACAATTGATATGCTCGTGAGATATATAATTCAGATTTTTTCAAATGAATTTGAAATTAATGAAAATTTATTGGCGTGTTTTTGATTTTCTAGGATCCCATTTACGTTAAAGGAGGTGAGGAATTGGAAGTCCATTTTTGGAGATGTATCTCGTCTCGCAATGTGTGGTATGAGTGGTTAGTAACAAAACCAGTTGTTGGTGCTGTACACAATCCTAATGGCCGCTCTTATACTATTGGACTTTAGTTCCCCCCTTCTCCTTTCCCACTGAGCAAATATTTCATGTTCAGTTAAATTAAGATGGACTTTCATAGTTTTTCCTAATAAAAAAAAAATATTTTTTTCATTGACAATGTTGTAACATTTTTGTGAAAATTGTTTCAGTAAAATTTCATTTTTTTAAAGGATGCTGTGTCGAAATACCAGCAAATTGAGTGAATGAAATATTTGAATCAAAAGTCAGAACATGTGGCTTCTATGCTTTTATTTCCGTATATAGTACTTCATAACTTGAGGTAAACAAAACAACAATACATATTCATCAACGAGACAAAATTACAAAAAAGCATCGAGTGTAGAACATTGGCTTTAGTGCCGACTAAACAAACATGTATATTAATATAATAATTTAAATAATATCCAAATATTTGATATCTTTCAGAATACTTTATTTCAGAGAAATACAGATATTTGATTTAATTTTCTCTTGATGCTAAACTATGTTAGCGTTTAAGATTTATTTAATATAAGACATTGTATATTGAAAATAAAATTAATTGCACGTATACCAGGGCTTCACAAAAAAAAAATCAGTGCTCATTCGTAGAAGCCCAGCATTCTATTGTCTAAAATGAACTGTTTCCCTGACTTTTCTTGGATTTGACGCATTTGTGGCCCATTTCTCTGCTAGTAGACATGCTGAAATGAGTTAAATTTTTTTTTTTTTTTGCACTGTGTTCAGACTCCAATTTAGTGATGACACATAGAAAATTTTAGGTGCACATCCCAAGACTTGGTTTCAATGGCACCCTGGCGCTTGTTAATCCCTGTTATATAATTGTCCATGATTAATTTTAGTTAATTGTCCAAGTTTTATGCTATTTGGAGCCAATGTAATATATTGGCAGATTATAAGCATTATATATGATTTCAAAAAATTTTGTTCCATGGTGCAGCAGTTACATCGATATCAGAAGAGGATTTATATACAAATATGTAAGTCATATACACAGTGTGAAAGCTTAGCGAAAGTTTTTAAGCTTCAAAAAATAACAAAATCAGTTTTTCAAAGTTTGAAAATAAAAAGAAAACACTCGGGAAAACAAATTGAATCCATCAGATTCTATCAAGAGACATTGTTATAAATTCATGACTCGTTGAATAGTCAGTCTCTAAGCAGTGGTAGTTTGCAAGGGGTTCTGGTAACATCCAGATATAATCTTTGGCTAGTTTATCAATTTCTAAAAATTTCAGCGCCTTCACAAGACTTCAACTTTCATGCGCTATTATCAATTTCCATCTGAAGTTGCATATAATTTCTCTAGTCAACTGTCAACTCATCACTTTCTGGTTTGAAGCGATCGAAGTCCAAGGCCTGAACTGAAGAGGTACAGGATGGAATTCACAATTCCCAAAGCCTGGAACAATTGAAAAAACCATCATTATTCAGTAATTTTTCACAATAATTCAGATCAGTCATTGCAATACCTTTTTTTTTTTTTAATACCAGGGTCAATCAAATGAAATTTATTTGAATTCTCTTCAAGACATTTCACAGTATCTAGTTTTCCCTGCATAATATTAATTGAATTTAAATTTTCTGCACAATTAGGTATCCAGAAAATTTACACATTATCAATCCATCACATTAAAATTTTTATCTATTCACTCAATATAAAATCACTATGATGGATATTGAAGATCATATCATGGATATACTTACACCAGCAGTTATGTATGGTTGCTCATATCGCCTCTGGTATCCCAAAACTACAACGGAGAGTCCTGCTGAGAGATACAGTGAAGCCGATACTATGTGGTACAGAACAAACTGCAAATACAAATATTAAAATCATTATGGTTTATGTGAAGAGAGAATGAGTCAAAAACATTATTCTTTTATTTGAATTTTTCCATATCATTTATTTTCTTCACAGATGGCAAAAACTAAATACAACTTAATTGCAATACTTTTATAAGTGACAGTATCAAATGCATAGCCCGAGTGGCACAGTGGTAAGATGCTCGTCTCCCACTATGAAGGTTACTGCCGAGGTCCACGGGTTCAAATACAGGCAAGAGCATCAGAAACACGTTCTTCACTGACGAAGCCCAAGGCAACCACTGATAAATTGTGACCTTCATTTCCCACCCAACTGTGCTATAAGAGAAATTGTTGTATGGCATTATATGACCTGCGTTGGCGTGCGGTAAAGTAGTATCACAAATAAAGAATGTCAAGCGTAAAAACCAAGAGTGCTTGGTAGTTCTAGTTTCATATTCGTACGGTATTGATAAGCTCCCTGAATGAATATTCCCACACAAGTTGCATTCAAGAATTGGCTTTATGCTGATTCTCTCTCTCTCTCAATTGTGAGCATATTCTAGAGTTGTCAGAATGGTGCTCTTCTAATGGGCATGAAAAGTGCTCAAGACTTGGGCCTCAGCAATCATGAATTTTTGATCCCCAATTAGCATTCTTTGCAGAAATGTTATTATACTACATGAAAAATTATGTATATAAATACTGTATTGTACTTCAAAAATAGATTCTAAAAATATGCTATCGTATTTGCTTATATTACAGTTTGTCACATTATAAAATTCTACAAACACCAAGAACTCAACAAGGTGAGAGAGAGTATGTTGAATAGTTTTTAGAGCCCCTAAAAATTCGTGAGTCCTGAGCATGAGCCTCATTTGCCCTTGCGAGGACGCCGTCGCGACTCAAAGAAAGTTGATGACACCCTCCAGTCTATGTTTTATGGAAACAAACTTCAACGAATACCTCACTCAATCTTATTAAACATTTTATGTACGTATTTGCGAATCGTTTATTCAAAGTACTGAAATAGCTAGTAATTCCAAACTTTTAGGTGCTTAATGGCTAATGGTGCATTTGTAATTTTTCGCGAAGGCAGTGGTCGAAAATGTGAAGCAGCAACTTAGTTGTTCCTAGGCACCGTGCTGCCTGCCGACAACGTGTTGGGGGAATACTGGTATAAGGGAAATTTTTTTCAAGGAACAAAACAATTTTTCGGAATGTGGTTTTTTTAATTCTAGAAACGACGGCCTATTCCCCGAGAATCGTGACTTGAACCCGAGACTTACGGATCCGAAGGCCCATGGTGTTTAAAAATACGGCCTAGTTTTGACTTAGCCGGAGTATGAGCCCTTGACCCAGTATTTCGATCCTACGTTGACAGAAGAAATCCAATTGAGAGAATTTCACTCCAAAAAAAAAAACAGTTGCGGTTGGTACCCAAACTGTACGTTCACCGTCGCATCGCATCTAATGATGACAAATAACAATGGGACTTTCAAGGACCTTGACGAAGGCAGATGGTCTTGCTTTTCGGTGCCCGTAAAAAATATGAAAAAGAAATTCAGGTCGTAAACGTAAATAAGACGCATGTTGCTTTTTTTATGTGTATAGTCATCAGAAGCACAGGTTATAAAACATCTTTTTATTATTGTTATTATTCTTTATTCTGAAATGTCAAGTCGTTCTTGATTCGATTCTTTATTGTTTCTTCTCTGTATTTGTGTCTCTTATACGTGTTTTTTCCTCGTTCTCTTCAGATATGATGCGGTTTTTCCATTTCATTTCCTTTCTTATTGCAAGAAAAAGGTGTCCGCGAGAACAATTACTACAACAAGAATATCTATCGCTTTCACGCTAAGTATCGATTCTCCCAAAACATAATTACGTCCGATGCGGACGACGTTATCGATTTCTCATTCTGTCGCACCGCGGGATCGTTTTCCCGTTGACGAGGGCTGTAAGGATCGGGACATACTTAAGGGTTGTTTTCCTAAGTGCAGGCTTTTTTTTTTTTTTTTTTCGCAGCGTGAGAGTGGAGATTGGTTAAAAAAATTGAGGTAGACTGTCATAGACAAGGCTGCAAGTTTTAACGTGAATACGTTCGTTGGGCTTACCTTTGCTTGGTAGGTACTGACATAATGAAGTCGGTATCATAGGATTTGTCCTTGGAATAGCTAACATACGATACCAATGTTGTTTGTCTATTTGCGTTGCGAACTTCGCGAGATACAGCGTAAAACAATTTCGTTATCGAATACGGGCCGCGAGCTTGGTGCCCAGACCGGAAGAGGTATTAAGACTAGAGTGCTGTCATTGGATTTGTCTTAACGGGTTCTACTGCAGACATAAAAAAACACTGATATGTTCTAAACACTTCCTGTGATATGAGCATTTAAATTATTTCGTATCGCAATTTTTTGAGAATGCACCCAGCATTGTCAGACGATTCAAAAGACGTATTCACGTCAAAAACTTGAAATTCAAGTTTTTTAATCAATCCCCATCCTCACGCGCACAAAAATCCTGCTGTTAGGAAAACACTGCTTTACACTGTCTATACGAAAAGTTCCCGGACTGAAGTTTTGAAAAACACAGTGTCCACAGGCGAAACGTATACAATAGTAAAAGAGAATCACCCCACTATGATTGCTTATAAATAGTCGCATCACAAGGACAGCAACTCTCTTCATGTTTATTTACATGTTAACCCTTTAAGTGCCAAAGAAAAATGTATTAAACCCTCTGTAAAATGCCATCTGTTTTTTAACTGATTAGGCTTTCTTTTTTTTTTTCGGATTTTCAACAAATGCAAAGATAGCGGTATAGGGAAAAAAGTGATTCATTGAGAAAAAGTAGCTTTTTACGAAATATTTGTGCTTGTCAATGTTAAAATAAGAAGCTTTCAAAGAGGCGCGATATCTCGTCAATGCCACTTGAACGGTTAATAAAGTTCAATGTGAACAGCACTATTAATGACTCTACAGCTGCTAAAGCAGTATGCTATCGCTTGCCGAGTATCCAGTAGCATTTGAGATGTTATCAAATCACTGCTGAAGAGATACACTACTACTACTTAACCGTGCATGCACTTCGTACACATTCCTCTACGGAATTTCTAACGAATTGGTACATGCCGGAATGTGTGTTTACTTGTTGTGAACCTAACGTGAAGTTTGTTTCTCTATAATGCTTGTTATGTGTAGTGCCTCTATCTGTAGTCAATTTTTCTAACCATGAGGGAAGTGAAGTGATTGATTAATTGCACCGGTGAAAAGATACCCTGTTGTTACGGATTTTGGAAGCTCTACATTCTACTCAGTTCATACCACGGCGTTTAAAACACGTGCCATCAATCTAAGTTCAGTTAGCTAACTGCCCGGACGGCAGGGAACAAAAAAAATCTTCATAAAATCACTCAATTTTACATTGGTGGAGGCGTCAAAAATCATGTTCGTCGGCTCGCATTCGCACCTTGAAGGTGGAAAACCACATCCTGACGCAGCGCGACTGCTGTAAAAAGTGTCTCAAAGCAGCTGTCGACAGCGTAAATACGTGCCTTTCTGTAGAAAACTTGAAAGCAATCGCCTATCGACGGTCCCCACATCCTGCAGAGCCCCTAGGCTATTCCACCAAACACCAACTCTGGCCATATCGTGGCTACATTGCTACTTACTGCCATGAATGAGATGGGTTGGAAATGAAGGCGCTGTATATTGGTGGTCGCCTCAAGTTCGTTAAGAAAAACATCAGGTTTGAACCTGGAACCGTCACAGTAAACTTCACAGCGGCAGACGAGCATCTTACCACCACGCTACTCGGGCGCAAATGTGGAGCACGAAAGCTCAAAATTTGATTAAATGAATCTAGTGACCGTAGTGGTGGTCGAGTGGTTATAGTGACGGACTCGCGATGCGAGGATCCGGGTTCGAACCCCACAGTGGTGGTCGGCTGAAGTTGGTTTTCTGTGGTTCCCAACTTCAAGGCGCAAATGCGAGCCGATCTCCCCGTTAAAAAGTCTCGCCACAGAGAGCAGCAGTCCTACAACGATAAATCATTCAATCATAACACTTCACTCATAGTTAGAAAAACTGGTGGCAGATGGCAGCACTACACATAGCAAGCATTACAGAGAAACAAAAAACTTCACGTCAGGTTTCACTACACGTACACGCACATTCCCGCATGTACCGATTCGTTGGGGGGGGGTTCCGCGGAGTTGGGGGGTTGTGTGTGGGCGGGGTGCATGTGTGGTGTAGCAGTAGTAGGTAGGGCCTCCAAAACATGGCTCGGGGATCCAGGATGTTCTTAAGTCAGCCACCGCGTTGGGAAATTTGCCTGTTGTGGCGTTGTATTTGTACTTGTAAGCAGACCGTAGGTTTCTCGAACATTGGGTGGGTGGGTGAACCACTGAGGATGTGTATAGTGAAATATTTTTTTTCTGGGGCAATTTTCCTCTTCATTCTTAGTATCTTCCTATCCTGATGTAGGCCTATCTGCCACGCCAGGCTGAAAAAAATCGTAATTACGAGCTACGATCATTGGTCGGTTCAGATGTTGAGAAGTATTCAGTGTGTAATATTATTCACTCGAATGATATTTATACACCCGCATTGACCCTTCGTAACTTCACTTAAATAGTTGACGCAAACACGTAACTTCCGCTAACCTTATGATTATGTTGAAATGTTAAAGTTTATAAAATGATTTGTTGTTTGATGGAGTCCCCCAACATCATTGTCTTCCTGTTACCTTCAGACTTGTGACTAGAAACGTATCTTCGAATTTAGAGTATCCATTAGTACAATTTAGGAAAACCTCCTGAAGATACTCACGAATAAAGACTTGGGTACGTGGTAAAAAGACCTCATTGATATCAGTGACGACACCAGCAGTAGGAACGTGGTGAAGAGACAACCGTAGGCGACCATCATGAGAGCCGTCGATTCACCGAACGATATGAACGCGTTCACCGTGAACTCTTCCGCAGAAATCGACGCTTGAGCAGTGTAACTGCCCGTGTCAGCGACGAGTCCAATGCTTACGGCACCCACAATCTGTGGAATAAAATTAATAATTGAAAGTACACAATCGATGTATCTTTTGAATAATTTAAAAAAAGAAGCGCCCATAAGAATACAAAAACACACACACACTTGGTGTCTCAAATCGAACTTACCAGCTGTATAAACATGAGCAAGGTGTGGGCACCTCTCGGATAGTCACATCTTTGACCAGGGTCCGCTTCCGGGTGGTCCTGGGGCATCACGACTGTGTAAGCGGACATGTCTGCCCGGCGGCAACTAAGAAAACATCAACTCGCTCCTGTAAAACAACACGAACCTTACGTTAATTGACTTAGTAAAAAATTTGAAAATGCCATCGAATTTCGATAATAATATAGTATTTTACTGTTAAAACTTTCATGAGCGGATACTTATGGAAAGGATATTTTATATAGGATATTAAATCAAATTCCTCTAATTTGTATCATCAAGGATAATGGCAAACTCGTATCATATTTTACTGTATGCATGGGCGTACGCAGGATCGACCTCTGAAGGAGGCACAATTTCCTTTTCTCGAGACATTTTGAGTTACTACCCTTCAAAAAACATTTAAATTCACAGAAATTTGTTAATATAGCATATAAAGGGCATCCCACAACCCCCACCCCCTCCTGCGTACACCTCTGCCTGTATGATTTATCAAACTCATGCACCATACATGGGGGAAGGAAGGGATAACATGGTTCTATCCCAGAAGGAATCCAGATTTGAAGGACCACCATTAATGTTTTCTGGTCCGAAATTTATCCCCACACATTAGTTGACCTCTGCTTAAGGGATCACCCCTCTGAAGGGCCAGTTTTCTGGGGGGGAAGGATGGTGGCTGTCATCTCAAAGTTTTACTGTATTTCGTTCCTCATAAAATATCATGACCTCATAACAGAAATATAATTTAAATTGGTTGAAGCAATGGAAAAAAAAACTACCACGATTTTTGTGCAATTAAAAAATTGACGGTGGCTCACAAACTTATTTCAAGTGTGACTTCCTTTTGATTTTATTGGTCACCCTCCCCCCTTTACAGGAATTTTATCAGTTTATCAGTGACTCTTATACCCCTCGTGCTATAATCAACTTCATTCAAAATAAATGCGACTGCACAGTCACCGTCACAGCCATTTCTACCAAATACTTTTCTTGATTTGTTTCGTATTTTTTTTACGTGTTTAAATTAATTCTAAGTATATCGATTGTTGCAGATTTAGAATTTTATTAATTTGTATAATACGTGATACATACATACATATATATACATATATATATACACACACACACACACATAATTATATTTTTGAGTTGCTCAGTCGTCAGAGTTAGGGCATTATATTAATTTGATATGTATATTATTAACGTTAAGAAAGATGAAAGAGAATTTCTTATACTTTTTTTTGGGGGGGGGGGGGATTCAGAAATTCCCTCGCAATCCGTTTAGTTTATTAGTGGGCGGATCCACTAATTTCCCTGGCAGGACACAATCCGCAGTTTGGGAACCACTGAACATGATATTGTTAGCTGATAACGACGGCATGACCAAGTGTGGTTATCAAATTGTTTTCATTTTTATATAAAAATCTTCCGAGGCAGTCCAGTCCATGCTCAGGAACAAAAGCTGATATTGCCAATAGGTGATGTAGTCCGGACTATTCTCGGTTGGTATGGTATGGTTGAACGCAACCGATTTCACACAAATAGACTTGATACGATTGGATATTGTTCTGCTTGACTTGCCGTTTCTCGTGCCAGAAAGTGATTTGCTTCGATGATGACGTCCTTGGTGACCCGCTTTCATGATCGAAACTCATTATTCAACATCATACCATCTATTATACACGTATTCAAATTTAAAAAAAGAAAAAATAGGTGTTTCCATAGGAGATGACCAAACATCGCTCGAATATGAATTCGTTGAACAGTCCTTCACACGATTTGAAAAGGTATTTTATGCTACATTAACCAACATTTAAATTATTTTTTTGCTGAGTCAAGGCAGACTACCAATGCTAAATAAAGCTTTGAGAAAATAGTTATAGAATGAACATCCCCGTGCCATTATGTCAAAGAAAGTCAAGATGTCAAGAACAACCGAAAAAGTACAATCGATATTCCAGTCCCACCCCCCCCCCCCTTCCCCGCACATTCTTAAGCGGTCCTCTAGATCAGTGTTTCTCAACCGCCGGGTCACGGCTCAATACTTGGCCCTAAAACTAGTCACACCGTCCCGTGAGTGATTCGCAGTTTCATTTTTCCATTCATTACTTATTATTCCATCATTATTCCCATCATTACTTACGCAAAAGCGATTTACCGGGCCGCGGGTTTCCAAAGGTTGAGAACCACTGCTCTAGATAAGTGTTCTTCAACGGCTGGTCTCCGTGGCAGTTTCTTACAAGAGCATGTTGCCAAATTCTCAAAGCCACTAACGAAATGAGAAGAATGTCTCTGAAGTGTCTATTAAAGGGGGAAAAAATATTCAGCCATGTTAACAACCAGTTAGCGGGTCTCAAACTTTTGTCTTCAACAGTTCCCTTGTTCTAGAGGGCATGTATCCGCGACTCTCCAGAATAGTCAAACAAAGAACCACTCCATGGTATTGAAGAGGCATAATAGGGACAGCTCACCGCGGAGCTCACTTTGAGAACCACTGCAATAAACCAAATAGAGAAATCGAATCGGGAATTATGTTCCAGTGCTTTATATCTCAGCAAAAAAATGGAACCTTGGACCTAAATTCGTTTATCGGTGTGCCATAGATGAGATTATAAACAGCGCATACCTACTCCATCGTCCTTAAATATCATTTTCATCGACATATTCTGCCAAGGGCTCCTTTGGCTTACTTGGCTCTCTTCATAACTTCAGAGCAAAGTGATGTGCGAATGAAAGATGTTTGTCAAAGATTTCTCCAAAACATATGAGTGTGTCAAAAGAATGAATTATGTTGACTTGAACATCAATGAATGAATTCAAATTCGATTTTCAGTTTCCTATTCCGATATTTTTGTATGGTACAAAATGTACCATATGAGCTCATGTACCAATGAGCATAAAAATATTTATTGAAGTAAAGAAATCTCATTGGATCTCCTCCTTCACGACCCCCCCCCCCCCCCGCCACCCATCAAACCGAAAACAAAATACACTTTTAATTAATTTTTCAACTAAAATTGATTGTTATTTTAAACCAGTGTGTGCAGCATGAAAAATGAATAATTATGAGGTGTGATATCATACATTGTTAATTTTCATGCTACACGAAGGCACCTATTATGTGCTTAATAGGCTTTTTATGTTTGCAGCAGTGATTACAAAAAGTGATTTTGGGGTAAATCATAAAAACATAGTAACCGATATTTTGGCGCATAAAGTATACAATGTGTACTGCATAAAACTCTCTCTCAACATAAAATAGTGTTGTACCACATATTGTTTATTTTTATGCTGCAAACCGGTTTAAAACCAAGATCCAATTTCGATTGAAGAATTATAACAGACAGTTCTATTTTTTTTTTCTTTTGATAGGTGGCGGAAAAAAATTTCAGCTCAGTGATGTTTCTCATATGTGTAATAGTAGATAATAATGCGTATATTACGAAATATATTGAACATACACACTTAAGATTAATTTTATATTACATGGCTAATCGTAAAGTTTTTTACAAACGAAATTAAAGGTGCTCGATATGTCCACCTTGGGATGCACGGCACATGTCTATACGGTAGTCAAAGACGTCCCAAACTTTTGCGAGCATGTTTGCATCCACTGCGAGCAGATTTCTGTGGACTACGTGCGAAACTCTGTCGAATGCGCTCCACATTTTCGTCGAACATGCAGGAGACGACCAGGGGATTTCCCTTTACGCAGACAATCCGTGTCTCGGAATTGTTTATACCATCGCCTAATGCTCTGAGCGGTAGGAAGTTCAACACCAGGGTATTGTCGACGAAAAGCACGATGAACAGTTGTTACGGACTCTCACTTCACGAAGCTTAGAACACAAGACGATTTCTGTTGTGCAGTCGCGATCTTGACAAACACTGAAATGGCGGCCGAAGGAAGAGCGTTAGCGCTACCTGTCGGCAACTGCGTGTGAAACTCGAAATTTCCCTCTTTCTACCCATACATTATTCGATCAAAACCGATTAAAAGCTGAATAGTTATGATTTTTTTAAAACACCCTGTATAATAAGGGGAGGCTAAAGAATATCACTTCTATTATTTTTTTCTCTCACCACTTCTCAAATTATTTCTCCCATTTGTGCCGGTCCGCAAAATTGCTCTCCTTTAATTTCTTGTCTGTACACTTACCCATGTATATGAATTTTGATCAAGCCTCCAGTGATAGAATTCATTATTATTCTCACAGATAATTAAATTGTTAGGTTTGCCTGAGGCACCCGAGTCCCCCTGAGACAATGTGTTTAGATAGATAACCTAGTGTAACAGAGCTTGGGTGTCTCTCGGTTCCTATCACTTTCTTTCTTTCAAACCGAGTAAAACTCAGGTCTATCGCCATGGGCAATTTACTACCTAGTGAGTTGTGCCGGAAGTGTAAGTGTGTGTACCTAACAGTCTGAGTGCGTATGTAGCGTTATGTATGATTTTCCAGGGCTGCCATCTATATTTCAGAAGTGAAGTGTGACGACTGAATAATTGTACTGTTTGTAGGCCTGTTGCTCTCTGTGGCGAGACTTTTTAACGGGGAGATCGGATCGCATTATCAGTATCACTTAATTTCACCGGTCCGCGGATTAAAAATGGTTGAAGGACACTGGTATGGATGACGGACCGACTCCTGGTGACGATATGGTCATTCGCCATCACACTAAGTAGCAGTAATATGAAAATTTCTAATATGCATGTAGCATTTCGCAAACCTTCACGATAGAAAAATAAAAGAGGTGGATAGAGATATAAAAAAATATGAATTTATTTATTTTTCTTCACATCCGTAGTTGGATGACTTTGCGATACACACACACGCATCAAACGCATATAACCAACCCATCATTATGCGTGCCATAAATCATGAGTAACACGCGGTGTGACGTGTCCTCCACATTGTCTCTTCTCCTTTTACACTTCTCGCGTGAAGGTTAAATGGAAAACTTCTCAGTGCACACTATAGGGAAGAAGGGGTGGTCGGGAAACAATAATGTAATAATAATTTGCATAATCGACTTGTTATGTTTGACTGTCGGTGGAGACGCGATTGTGAAGTTGTGCGCAAAAAAAGAAGCAATATTTACACTAATAATAACATGTGAAGTATATAAGAGAGGGCAATGTCTTCAAGATGTCTCTGTCCTTAAAAAAAGTCAAAATTCTCATATTTTGTGTCTTAACACAATCACTTTTCCTTGCAGTGTTATGCATGTAGTACGCGCACGACTTTTTAAAAGATTCGAAAGTGTCAACGGCTTGCTCTCGTGGTGTTTGCTCTTTGACCCATGGCAAAAAAAGACTGAACTGGAATTCGAATGCACCGACGAAGTGTGATAATAATGGCTTGATCGAACTTGGAGTTGTTTGAATTGATGGAAAATATCATGTAATAATTTATTATAGAGGGACCCCTATTGGAAAACTTTGGCCCGGGTGCTACTGCCGGGTCTTAACGAATTAGGCTCACCCGGGCAGGACCGCAGCTATGAGGAAAGCAGGCGGCTCTGGTTTAGCTAACGCAGAACCAGAGGGGGCGCAAATTTCCCCTTTTAACCTCTCCTTCAACATTACAAGGGGGGTGCCAAAATACCTGCTTACACCGGGTGACCAAGCATCTAGTTGCGGCCCTGCACCCGGGGACGGTCCGGATGCATCGCGATATTGAGATTTAGTACCATGTTTTTCGAGAGTAAGTATGTAGTCGAGTACTCTTACAGCCAGGAGGAAGCCCTAGAACAGGGGTTCAATTAGGTGCTTGGTACAAGGGGGACAAGTACACATTTTGTCACCAATTTTATTGTAATGTTGAAGGAAAAGTTGAAGATCAAAATTTGCGCCCCCTCTGATCCAGGGAACCATACCCGCCTGCTCTTCCCTTGTTACGACCCTGTCCCAGAACATTACTTCATTCATAGCAAAGTTAACAACAGAGTGTCAGACAGTGGTGGTCGAATTCGCTATGTATATTCTCGAAGGGCAATCCTAATTAGGGGAGTATACAGGATCAACCTTTGGAGAGAGCACAAAAGGCTTAGGGGGGTGGGGCGCAATGAAGTTCTTGAAGAGTTGTTTGTTTCTTTTCACTTTTCAAGGGTATAATGACCCTCTATCGTGTAGGCAGATATGCTGCTATTAATTCAAAACATTTTGTGCAACTCAACCTGGCAGCATAGAAGTCAGCAGTCAGTACTAATGTTTATTAATACGCATTATTATTATGTTTATTCCAACAAGGCGAAATATTGTCAGACATTGAGAAAACTTCTCTGCCCAAAGAGAAGTCCATACTATTGCTCAAACGCAATCTAACCAAATTCTTGAAAATAACAAGAATTTGGCAGTAAGTTCCCGTACAGCCCAGACCTGGCGCGTACAAACTATGCGAAGGTTTTACACGTCCCGTTTCTCATGAAAAAAAATTCTTTCTCCCCGCAAGCGTTTCCAAACAGCAGAAGAATAGAAAATAACAGTTTCAGGAATGGTCATCTTATCTCAGCACAGTTTTATGACTTAGATCTACGAAAACTTTTCTCACGCTATGACAAAAAATATAATATTGAGAGACTAAATGAGAAGTAGCGGAAGAATCTGAGGAAAAAATAAGTACCCGAAATATTTATTTAGTGCAATTGTAACTATTAATAAACTTTAAACTCTCTCAGGATTTGGTTATCAACGAACAACGAACTGATCCGTAGCCGAAGGCAGACTTCAGCCCAGTGGTTCTTAAAGTTCTGATATTGGACGTAAACGGTGCTTGTAGACGAGGAAAACGATCTTGACCGTGCACGTCGTAAATTTTACGTACGTACTTAATTGTGTACGTCGTTCTCATCAAAAAAAGTCGAAGAGAGGACCGAAAAGCTTTGAGACATTGCAGAGAAAATGTGATCGGTGCTCAAATTGTCCATAACAATCGAGAGATATGAAAAATATTCAAAAATAACATTGCTGAAACAAAAAAAATGTTCCAAAGGAAATGTTAACGGTTTTAGAGTAAATTGGTGCTTCTGGTTTTAAAACTGTTGTTGGTTTTGCCGAATTGGCTCTAGTTTTTGAGATAATACATACTCCCATGTCACCAATAGTTACGTATATTTCAATAGTTAACCACTAATTTTTGCGTTGAATATTTTTTGCTTTCAATTTTTTATTTATTTTCCTATTTTATTCAATATATTATTACATTTACAACATGATCAGGCATCAGTGGTCTTTATTTATTGATATTAAATTTATTATTGACTAGCTGATACCCGGCGACGTTGCCCGCCCCGTAAAAAATGTATAGCTTATTAATTACTTCTTAATCAAAAAAATTTCTGCATCAAGTAAGAAAAAATTACTTTTATTTTTAAATATTTTAATTAAAATCTTCAGGCAATCGCTTGTGGATACACAATACTTTTTCTTTTTCCATCTGGTGTGTAGATGTACAAATTTTTGCTATTACCAACACGCGAACAGGCGACGAAAAGGTGTCCGTGTGAAAAACAGGGCTCAAGTAAGTTGATACCTGCCACTGGCATAACGACTGGCCTTGCGCTTTGTTGATTGTCATGGCAAAAGCTAAACGAATCGGGAACTGTAATCGCTTGAAAGTGAATGACATTTCTCCAGTGATAATTGGGGTACGTGGAATGAAGACGTCTTCTTTTGGCACATCCAGTTAGAATCGTTGCTTCGATGATGTAATTGTGCAATTTCTTCACGCAGAGTCTGTTGCTATTGCAGAGCATTGGTGTTTCCAAATTTCTCAAAATCATTATAGGTGCTCCGACTTTGAGGGTCAAGTTGTGTGGTGGCACACCCGGAATATCCAAAGAGTTCAGACATTCTGCAGGATACAGAACTGTCTGCGCTGTGTCTGTGACAGTGTCAACCGATTTGTAAGATGTGGAGTCTCCCGAAATAATTTTTAGGATTTTTCCGTTGATCTTGTTCACACTGCCATTTTTCGGTGCCAGAATCGCACTCTCACAAAGCCACTCATGGTTTCGGTGATTTTGTTGAATGTTTGGGAAAACGTGGTCTGCAAGTTCTTGAACTGAGTTTATATATATAATAACTGGCAAAATCCAGTTGGGAACGTTATCAGTCTAGTGCTTGGGTCTACGGGAATTCTTCCATTGCCAAGTTTGATCAACTGATGTGAAAATGATAGCAGTGCTGAGTCATTTTGCAGTTGAGCTCGCATGTTGGTGGATAATGATAATTTTTTAGCTTCATGCCAGAGTGTTGATGTCCTAACAAACTCGAGGCGACCACCGATAGACAGCACACCACCTTCACTTCCAACCCATCTCACTAATGGCAGTAAATTGCAATGTAGCGATATGGCCAGAGTTGGTGTTTGGTGAAGTAGAGTGCTGATGATTTGAGGCAAGCATTGAGTTCATCAGCTGGCGTTGAACATTTTTATTCCCAGTTTTATCGCCGTAGTTGTTGTTCTCTGTTGTTAGTGACGCCATATGTCCAGCTTCTACAGCGAATATTATTCAAACTCCTTTTAAGCACTTTTTAAATTGAAACTATACCTCAACGATGGGTGGTTGATGAGATAAAGGCCACATTAGCACTTACAGGACACCCTGTATACATGCAAGCAAAAATATCTGGCGCTTCCAGGGTTTTTTTTTAATTACTGGGAGTATTGGAAAAGAGCCAAACCATTATAAAGGAATAAACTGTAATGATGGCAGAATTAAAGATTTGACAAACCATTGTAAAGGCACATATTCCCGTCTGAAACGCATTGTTGGGAACCACGGTAACCAAAGTAAACGTTCCGAAAGTGATTGTTGAGGCCCCCAAAACCATTGTTGCCCGACAGTTTTTCGCCCATTTCGGGCATTTGCCCAGCTCTGACGAACTTTTAAAGTAGCCTACGGCTCAATCCCGGTCCTGTTTGGTATATATGCAAAATCTGGCGATGATCGGTCTAAAACTGTAGATTTGTATAAAGAGCATACATACATACATACATACATACATACATACATACATACATACATACATACATACATACATACTTTCACATTTATATATAAGATTTACGTTTCGCGCACTTCGAATGTGATTTGTATGCTGCATTTGCATTACCATTGAAATTTAACTTTCATTTTATCCCAAAAACTAGAGCTAATCTGACAAAACTAATGCCAGATTCGAAATTAGCGCCCCGAAATCACTGAATAATGTTTGAGAACAAAATCAGTGTTTAGCAGTGTAATTATTCACCATATCGTTCTAGGGCAGCATTTCTCAACTAGGAGTCCGTCGAGACATCGCTACAGGGGGGTTCCAGCAATGTTTGTAAGGAACCTGAGTACCGTACAATTTTTAAAGGGCTCCGCAAGAACAAAGAGGTTGAGAAACACTGATCTAGGAGGATACAACTACAAGATTAAAATGAATCACTGAGAAATCGGTTGTTTTAGTACATACCATAGTATCTGTAAACAGTGTATCTGGATGGCGCAGACTGAGATGAAGAAATACAGAGACAAACATCGTATTAATAAGTAAGTAAGGGATCACGTCGTCTTAAAAGTGCACAGATTGCCAATTAGAAAAGAAAACCACAAAGAAACATGTGCGCGTGCATTTTAATATCATAAAGAAGGACCCCATCTTCGTTATGTTTGAGTCATGTACGATGGCATCGTAAAATGCAAACAGCTGTCAGTAAAGTAACTTTTGAACTACGAAGAAGCTAGCGGTACGCTCACAATTGTCCAGAAGTCTCCAAAAAAGAATGTCGTATAATATTTATATATGTGTCTTATAATATTATGTCCTCTTATAATATGTGGGGAATCTGTTTACTCATTATTCAAGTAAAAGGTCATATTTTTGTTGACAGCCGACAACGTCTTGAGATTTTTCGTTTTATTCCCCTTGTCATCTCCTTGATTCCAGGAAAAAAGACGTTTTCAACATTAGTGTCTTCAGCTGTCAAGACAAATTGGCCGATTGGAATTAGTACATTTGAGACATGCTTTGATGTCAGGGAAAAACGATTCAAATCATACGTTTAGGCGGCTACACATGTAACTGCAAGCTTTGATTAATTTTTTTTGTACAACATGCACAGTTTTTCTTTCGACTCAACAAGGTACAAATATGCTTGTACAAGCACTAGTTTGTAATTTTAATAAATGGAGCTCGAGCGATGATGCGCTCGCTTTGGTTGCCTTTGTGTACCCCAGGAAGAAAAACGCCAACAAAGAAATAGCAACACCAAGCAGCGCTCACTTATGAATGATAATTGGTACAAGCTTGTACAAGCTACCTGCATGGTACACACATTTAATTTCGCTTGCGCAAGCTCATCTTGTACAACCATGCATAATTAAAATTCAACCAATTTTCAAGTCACTTGTACAATCAAAATGCTGGCTCAAAAATCTCCTACGGACGCTCAAACATGCTTGCACGAAAGGATTGAACCTTCACGTGTGAATGGAGTCTCCTGTAACGAAAAGAATCCTTATTCACTCAACGAATTTTTTTATACATTTTTTTACTTTCTGAAAGAGTTCCTCGATGTTCGTTTTCCGTTACATTGACATTCTTCCTAAAGGTGCCTGGGACCATAATTACGAAATCCGTAATTACTGCATTACGTTACCCACTCAGTTAACTTCCTTCGGGATGAAGCAATCGATTACATCACATAGAATTGTCAAATTAGTAATTCGTAGCATTTACCAATGTCATCTCAATAAAGGCCTATTCAATTTTTGACCAGAGCCGTTATAACAGCAACAAACTCTCGAACAAAGAGGCTTTTCTCCCTCCCTCCCCCTTCCCCCGCTTACCAATTTACAGACTTACTCCCGAAAATTGTAACCAGAATTCACATTGCGATTAGGTTGAGGGGGGAATCATCTTTTACACTTAAGGCTTCAGAGCCGTTAAGTTTAAGACGGCACAGCTTGTTTTTCGTAATAACCGTGGTTCTCAATTAGGGTCCTAAAAATGCTCCAAGTCCGATTTCATACCCGGAAGAGGAATGCTTTAATTATGCTGTTTGTATTCAAGGGTATGCTTATTTGAGTAGAAAAATGCTTCTCAGTGTTTCCATGTAGGCCAAGGGTTCTTGACTTTTTTTGTTCCACGGACCCTTTGTGCCAATAAAGTCCTGTACCTCTCCACCCCTCCTGTTCTAATAAAACAAAAGCACAGACCCACTTTACAAAACGATATTCAGTATATTGTAGGGTTTGAGAAGCCGTAAAAAAAAAATTAGGCGTCAACCAAATTTCTTAGGACACAAGAATGATTTTAATCTCATGAAAAACGGATGACTAAGTTCGGGAGACTAAATGATTTTAGTCTCCCAAAAAACGGTCCCAAAATAAGTTTTTTTTACTTCTCCGGGACTTCATACCCTTTTTGAAATCAGAAAATTTTGAATTTATAGATATAGACTCCCAATTTAGCAATCACATACAAAAGATTTTAGGTGCTAGTACCGATTTTATAGTCGCGATATGACGGTATATAGCTCTGCTACTTTATAGCAATGTAAAAATAATTAGTTAATTGTTTCTCTGTCGAACTCACGCCCCCCCCTTTTCCCCAAAGTCTCCCCACGGTTAAGAACCCCTGATAAAGGTGCCTTCCTTCTCATGATTGGCTTAGACCAGTGTTTCCCAAAGTGAACGATACCACCAGTTGGGAGGGGGCAGTGTGGCGGACCGCAGGGGGCAGCAGAGACTACAGACTTATTATGGAATCCTATGGTTTATCTCGGCAAGAAAGGGTGGCAAGAAACTTTTTTCTGTGAAGACAGTGGCGATTAGGTGAATAAGTTCAGAAGATTCCAGCAGTGTTATCGACTCAAGAAGGTCAAAGACCCCCCCCCCCCGCCCTATCCCACCACTGTTTTAAGAGAAGCATCTTCCGAGTTTGGGTTTGGCATAGTCCTTCAATACGCAGTCCCGTATTATTCCTGCTTGTCGAATAATAATCTTGAACTCACATGGAGGTTAAACTCTATTCCATATTTGAGCGGACTGACTATTCACCGCTACATTATAGAAATTTATTGACGGAAAAATAAACGAATTACGATCGACATTTTTATTCGGCTGTATCCGAAAAAAGACCGTTACTCAAACAGCACTGGGCAAGCTTTAAAAAAAACACAAAAGGAAAAAGAGAAATCAAAGCCGTTCAGATCACGAGCTTATGACTCTGTCGTATTTCATTAAAGACTGACTCAATCAAGTCATAACTCCACCTCATTAACTTCTCTCTGATTGGATTCATATCAGGCTTCCGGAGCTACTTTTCATAGGAAAAAAGACCGGTGTAAATCATAATTAAGGCACAGACCCGCCAACCTACCATCTCGGCCATTCACTATGGCCATGCCATTTTAAGAAGCAAGGGACGGGAGGGGGATGTGCAGCCGGATTCTTAATGAAAACGGCGTTGTTCAAAACCGCGTGCAATTATCATAAAGGACGTTATTGATGAACTGAGAGGAGCCAATTAGATATTACATAGAGCGCAAACACATAGTCCCGTTTTTTTTTTTTTTTTTTTTTTTTTTCTGAGACTCATTTCTCGGGAAAGTTTTCCAATAAAACAGTGGACGCTCGTTATAACAACCTTTATCGTTTGTTATCTTATCTACCCTTATCGGTCGTTGCAACGGATTGGTAACTATAACGTGAGCGTCGACTGTATTTTGAAGTAAAAATAATTTTTTTTAGTTTTTTAGACTTGAAATTTTCCACCCTCTCAAGAAAGTTATCCCTCAGGAGAGTTGCCTCCCATCTCCTAGTTCAGTCCCTGCGCAAATTTGCACACTCAGAATGCAAAATTTAAGGAATTTCTTACAGGAGTTCTGTGAGAATATTTTCAGCACCGATGGTACCATTTTATTTCGTATGTTAAAGCTGCGCATGTAAAAGAGAAAAAATGTGAAGCAAACATTGCTATTCAGTTAAAGGAAGCATTAGCGACACGGCGTATACCAACAACGTCTTCTTCATGACAAGGCTTCTTAAAATATTTGGCTCCATCTGGTATTTTTAAAACATTTTCGCAAAATGGTTTTATTTAAATTTCTTAGAGAAAATTAAATTTAGCACTTACATTTTTTTAAGCTGCAGCCTTTTTACGAACATTTGAAAATAAATTTCATAATTCAGTGAGTGCAATTATAGAACGCACTAGAAGAATAGAAATAGTGCAAAAAGTCGGCATGGCTTGCATTTGAATTTAGTGAGATTGTTTAAATTGAAAAATAATTTTAATCGGTTGAATCGATATATTTGATATGTACTTGCTGTTTCCATTTTAATTTAATGAGATAATAATGAATAGCTGAAAAAAATATATGAAATAATGAAGAAAATTATAAGGTCATATTTTCGTATTTTAAAGTCATGATGTTTATAAGATTTTTAGATCATAAAAATCCAATAATAATGAGGCTGTTCCATGGAGAACTGCGACAAATTTTTGAATATTTATCCAAAAAAGTGTGTTCCTACTGTCGTCTCAACAGCATCATAGCCCCAGCACAAAATGAAAGAGGGCGTAGGCACCATCTTTTAATAAACACATTTATTGCCATTAATCATTGTGCGGGAGCTTATCGTAGAAGTCCCTATGCCCCCCCCCGTATACCCCCTCCCCAAGAGGTAGGGGCTGACAGGGCACTGGGTTCGTGGGGCCTAAGATGGCTATTTTAGTTTTGTTTTTTGCTTTCACGCTATAAATTCATAACAGAATGGCCCCGATGCAGTTGAGGTTCCCATGCCGTGCGCGGAAGGGACTCGTATTAAGATGGCCCTGGGTGTCCCGTATAGTACACGTTAAAATTCTGAACTTCAAGAATCCTCACTTCTAGTGGGTAAATGAAACATCGTTTTTACAAATTTTGCAGTAAACCTGATAATATAATTTATTTATACTTATTGCGCAAAAATATTTATTAATATCATACTGCACTGTTTTTCTTTTTCATTCAACACAATATTCAAAAACCGGTCATCAATTCCAATCAAACAATTGTGTCATAGCAGTTATGTTTTTTATATGATAGGTGGCAGAAGGGGTTCCAGTTTGATGATGCTTCTCAATCTAATACATGCATGTATACCGTGTACTGTATATTATTTCTTAAATAATAATAAAAATGATTTTTTGTAATACCGAAATAAAAACTTTTATTCAGTTAAGCAGCATTTTTTAAGCCGGCAGGTATTCCAATGTGTAACGGTATTATATGTTATTTGCGCACTCAGTATGCGGATGAAAGCGTTGAAAGAGGGTTACCATAAATTCCTAACCTTGGACACGAGGAGTGAATTGAAGAAAGGAGATATTGCTTAATTCTTCAATAAACAATTCCAGGTACGTCTTAACACATGGGCTCTCGCAGCACAGTCCGGAGAGCCTTCTCTGGTGTATAGGAGCATTCCACGGTAGTGGGATCAGGTGCTATGATAAACAGCAGGTGCCGCTTTGGCAAACGTTTCATTTTTACACTAAAAAATTCGAGCAATTGATAAGGGCCCTTTTATTTGGGCTTTGCCCGAGGCCCTCCCTGGAGGCGGATTTGTCATTTTGTGGCCTGCGAGCGCTATACAATTTTTGCCACCATTCACCCATTCTAGTCTAGCTTTCTTAACTACACATTCCTTCAAATTGGCCTGGACTACAGCCTGCTTAGCTCCTCCCCCTCCCACATCGCAAATATGCCCCTGTGTCTAAGTCCCTCTTTTGGTCACTCACATGCTTTTACATATTCCAGGTCCTATTTTCGTTCCCTCACTCACAAGGTTATTCTTTCGGTCACTCAAAAAAAAAAATTCTCGTCCATCAGAATTACTTTTTGGCAAACAGCATTCAAAAACACCAATTCCTTCAATTTTTAAACTATTTACGAATTTATGGGATACCTTGTAATTTTCCTTCAAAAAAGCTTCTGAAAACGTCAATCTCGATTTATAACGACAAAATTTCGTAGAATCTTCAATGTCGTTTGATTGTAAATGCATATCCCAATACTTCCATCAATTTTATTTTTCATCCGAATTTCAACCCAAAAAATCACAAATACCCCAACTTGTATAAATTTCCATCCCGTCCTTAAATTTTCGAAAACAGTGTATAAACGTTAATTCCAGTTTATGGTTAAGATGTTACAGCAAAAAAAACAAAAAACATCAACTATGTGAGAGAGAGGATAGCGTGTTTGCCTGCTATTTTGGTAGTTGCATGATAGAAACCAGCCAAGAGTCGTAAACTCACTATTATAACAACACTATTTCCGATTTTATTCCCTTCTCTACCCAAATAATGTTTATGTACAAAAGAAATAAAAAAAACGGATACCAGATGCAAATGAATCCTTTCTTTACCCCCGTGTTTCTTGTAAAGTCATCCTCTCCTGAAGAACTTTAATATATACACACATACATAATCCAGAAGGAAACGAACGAGGCCAAAGTCTGGCTCAGAAACACAAACGGCGTCACTGTTCAAAATTTACGACTGGACTCGCGGGCAGCCATGTGGCATGAATTTCTCGAAAATACATACATTAACCATCGCGCATTTGATACAGATGATGAATCTCTCAATGGCCTTCTATGTATACGTATTCATGACCCTGATTCCGGCATAGTCTCATACCCGCCTGTTGGTGTTTCCGGTCATATTCCGTGATGACCGGGTTTGGATTTATGCGATCCGATGGAATGTCCCGTAAGTTTTTCCGAGGCTCACCGTTTTCCAAAAACATGAATCACAATTTTAGAATCAGTCTTTTTTCTTTGTCTAGACTTATGTTATGAAGTCTCTCGAATAGGACCAGTGATGCTCGAAGCCATGTCAAACTCAGGAGCCGCTGTGCAAGAAGCTCAACAATATTCAAGCTGAAAGATCAAGGAAGATCAAGGTGTAAAATTAAGCTGACCTTGTTTCTCGAGAAAAATGCGGAAAATTGGGATGTTAAATATGAGAAATTACCAGTCGTCTACATAAATGATGCCAAAGATGAGCACAGTTACTAATTATTGCTGCTAAAATCGCCAATGGCAGGAAATGAAGTGCTACTTGGCCTGAGCAGCGCCAGAATTGATTCACGAATAAAAATTTCCTATATAAAGGTCAAGCCAAGCACCTACGGGTGTAAAACACTTCCGAAGCCCAACCGGGTGGGCCTATGCGTAAAGATGGCCCTAGGGTAGCCCATTCCTTCTTTCACTCAGAGATCAACAAAATGGGTGGAACAACACTCAGTGACTCAGATATTTATATTCATATACCATAGAGCGGAGGTTCTTAACGCATGGGTCGCAGGGGTTTCTGAGAAGGGTCGTACGAACCTACTAACAGGAAAGAATTTTTTAGCTATGGGTCACAACCGAAACTTGGTTCACAAGGTCTTCCGAGATGGGTCATTCAGATCCACTGACACCCAGGGATTCTTGAGCCATGGGTCACGTTCAACAGAGGGTTTCCGATATTTGCGTACAAACCAAGGGTTTTTGAACTATGCGTCGTGACCTAAACTTAATTTGCAGGGTTTTCCGAGAACGGTCGTACGAATCTACTTGCAGCTAAGGGTTTTTGAGCCATGGATCACGACCCAAACTTGATTCGCGGAGGCTTCCGAGATGGGATGTACAAATCCACTTACAGCCAGGAATTCTCGCGCTATGCTTAAATCATGACCTAATTTGGTTTGCAGAAGCTCCCTAGATGAGTCGTAAGGATGCACTTTACGTGTTACAAATGCACTTATTAGGTCACTGGTTTCATTAATTTCGAAGTGCAAGCAGTCGAGTTCTATGGGTCACCAAGTTAATCTTATTGTTGATTTTTGGTGAGTCGCGGCTGAAAAACTTTATAGTCTTATTTATAAGTGATGGGAATCATCTTTATCAATGACTTAAGATTACAAACTAAACTAAGCTTAGTTAAAAAAAAATGGGGCATATTTTTTTAAAAGAATGTTATTAGGACGGCTAAAATTACGGGAAAATAATACGAATCATATGATCACCCTAATTGTCATAGATCTGATTAATTCGAATTGTTTGGGCAGATACAGATTGTGCTAAAAATATGCTACATGTTCTCTTCTGATGGTGTTTGACGCTTGTCTTTTAAATTCATGTCTCCATTGAAATTTCCACAATTCACCGTAAAAAAAAAGTATGTGAAAAAAGAAGAAAACAAATTATTTTACTTTTTCGCAGTCACTTTATTTTCACGGGTGTGACAATCACAAAACCGTTGAAGGTGAAGCACTCAAACCTATAATTTAATGCTCAGTTCCACGTACGCCCTCTCTCTCTCTCTCTCTCTCTCTCTCTCTTTCTCTCTACATATGTGTGTTTTAAATAGACATGTGCATAAAAAATAGTATTCAAAATCTTTCGCAATTGCTGCAAAAAGAAAGAAAATCGAACGCATGGGTGATCACACTACTGAAGGAATTCTTTTAAATGTTATTCAGAAAGAAAATACACACAGTTTTTCTGAATAGTATTTCAATATATAGGCTCTCTCTTTGATTGAGGTCATTCATTGCACTTGCGTACAAAAGTGTGACTTGAGTGAATGTACAATGTGCTGTTGTGAATAGAAAATGGTTCCTGATATTTTCAATATTTAGGTACCCTTGAACTCTTAAGCTTCTGAAATGAAATTCGCATAATGGGCATTTTTTCGAGGTGTCACCAAGTGTCCGATTTACTATTTTACTATTCAGGTGTCGGGAATGTTTTTACAGCAAAAGCTGTATGATCATAGGCGGAGATAGACTTGAAAGTCTGGGGGGGGGGGGGGCATGATGATGATATCAGTTCATTTATATTCACATATATATTAAATCAGTCGGCTCTGTCTTTTCCGTTGTCCCCCCCCCCCTCTCCCGTATCTCCGCCTATGACTGATTCATCTGTACCTTCCGAAAATTCTCGGAACCGAAGTCGGAGAAATCGAAGAACTTGATATGGAAGTGCTTTGGTCCGTGGACTTTTGGAGCTAAAGTAACCGTGATGAACAATCCACAGATTCTATATGAGTGGCATTTGAAGACTATTAAATTTATGTTAAATGACCAGACGCATATATCCCCCGATTCATATCTCATAGAGATTATCGAAGCGTGCCCGGAGAAAGGTTGCATTTGGGTTGTTGTCTACTATAGATGGGTTACGACGAGAAGAAGCGAAATGCCGTGTGCAGCTATCACGCTGGACAAATTACAGAACATAGTTCGTGCAGAAGATCGGCGGCATCGACAGTGTTTGGATACTGACGGCGGCCACTTAGAACCTACATCGATTCAAATTCAAAAATTCATCAGAAATGCATCTTGCAGTAATTACGGTTTTTGAGTAATATTTTCGGTGCGTAAAGATTTTTTTCTTGGGGGGGGGGTGATATGTATGTGTGTGTGTGTGTGTGTGTGTGTGTGTGTGTGTGTGTGTGTGTGTGTGTGTGTGTGTGTGTGTGTGTGTGTGTGTGTATCCGTAAAGATATCGATGTATATATTTGTATATATGAAGATGTTTACAAAGATTGCGAGATGTACCTTCTAAAATATCGAATATAGAGCCAAAAGATTCATACAAAGATATCGAATTCATATTCAAAAGATATCGAATTCATGTTCAAAAGATATCGAATTCATATTCAAAAGATATTGAATTCATATTCAAAAGATATCGAATTCATATCCAGAAGATATCGAATATGCATTCACAAATACAGTCCACCCCACTTCATCGGATAAACGTATACCCCTCTTGAACGGATAAAATCCTCCCGCACTAAAATTTATCCCATGGAGACGATGTTAAATTTCTCCGCTTGTATCCTTAAAGATATCTACAAAGATTTCCAATATGTATCCAACAGATATCTTCAAAAATATCGAATATGTAGCCAAAATACTTCTACAAAGAGATATCGGATATGCATAAAAAAGTATCCTCAAAAATATGAATATGTATATATTCAAAAATATCCACAAAGAAATCCAATATGTATTTACAAAGATATCAAATGTGTATCTAAAAATATAATCCCCAAAATGATCGGATATGTATCCTCCAAAGATATCAGACATGTATCCACAAAGGTATTGAATATGTATCAATAAAGATATTGAATATGTGTCAAGAAATATATTGAATATGTTTCAAGAAATATATTGAACAAGTTTCAAGAAATATATTGAATATGTATCCACAGGAAAAGGTATTGAATACGTATCCAAAACATTCACAAAAAACAAAAATATCGAATACGCATTCAAAGACATTTACAAAGATACCGAATATGTTTCTCCCAAGATATCGAATATATATTCACAAATATAATGTATCCAAATAGATAGTGAATGTTTATCTAAAAATATATGAAATATTATCCATATAAAGAGAGATACATCCACATAACTCTTTCTCAGCACACCCTTTTACTTGGCGTTATGTGGCAAGCCAATTGCTTAAAAATACCGAAACGAATCAAACAGCATCAGTTGCAGTCACATAACACACAGTATATATATCCTCTTGCATCACAAAAAACTAATCCTTCAACTTTTCAGACGACTAGCATAAAAGTCATACAAAGGAACCTCACAAAATGTAATAGACGGTAATATTATATTCATTATAAAAATTAATTATACACACGCACTTTTCTCTCTCTCTCTAACTTGAATTTATATTTAGCCTAAAAATGAACGGTCTCCCTTTTTCTCGATAAAAATCTCAAATTTTGTCTTCAAAATCAAGAGAAATTTTTTTCTTCTTCTAACCTTATCATATTAATGTATTTTATTTCCAAGAAATTCCATAAAAAACTAGAAAAAGGGTTTTCTGGGGGGGTTTCTTTTACGCGCGTACCTAAATTCATTAATCCTTTCAAAAAAAGTGACAACAGCTGTTTCAAGTAGTTCCCTGACACCACCTTAAGAATATTTTGGGAGACTTCGTTTTCCTTCAAGTCGAAGACGACATTTTGACATAAAAAAAAAAAAGACATACGGAGACATCTTCAATCTCCCTTTTTGTGGCCCTCACCTTTCTTGGATTTCTTTCATAATACAGTATATGAGTGGGGGGTGTTTGTTTTTTTTGCCCTCCTATATTTCCTTACCTTCATTTCCTTTCTATAATTAGGCACTAAACGTGGGAAGAGTTCCTTATGGGAGAAGAGGGGGGGGGGAAACCGAAATTATGGAGAGAATGACATGCTGTTTTCTTACGGAGAGTGATGGAATATTTTGCCCTGTCCCCTCTTGATGGTGCTCTCGTATTGAGAAACAACATCCAGGATATGCCAACTAAAATATCATCGCGAATTTTCATATTTCAAGCTGTTCATTTTCCTTGAAATGATGCCAGAAGAGAATTAGAGATCACTAAACCCCTCGTCCATCAAGGGAGATCGTAGAATTTCTAGAATGGTTTGAATTTTCGTTAGTACGCACAAGCTGGTCGGGAAAAAAGTGAGAATGGTTTTTGTTATTCACAAATTACATGTGTCCAGTTATATATTTTATGAGCTGTTCAAATGCCCCTCGTAGACCAATATGTGTTTGACTCTGCGTGTGTATGTCATGTCATTCTTTTAAGATATGCTGGAGTCGGTCGGTAAACATCACTTTAGAAATCGCCTCTACTTTCTTCAGAACTTTCTTTGATCATCAAAATCGCCTATAGGCTTCATGTTGCCAATGGTAGCACCCAATTCTTTGACTCAAGAAAACAATCCACTCTGCCCCCCCATATAACTATTAAGACTTGACACTGCTTATCTTTAGCTTTTTCCTTTCAAGTGAAATCAAAGCTGCTGCCACTTCTACTACTACTACTACTAAACCACACATGCACCTCGTCCACGTTCCTCTGCGGAATTTCTAACGAATTGGTACATGTTGGAATGTGTGTGCATGAGTAGCGAACCTGACATGAAGTTTGTTGCTGTGTAATGCTTGTTGAGTGTAGTGCTTCTATCTGCCATCAGTGTTTCCTAACTATGAATGAAGTGCAATGATTGAATAATTGTACTGTGGCGTAGGTCTGTTGCTCTCTAAAATCGAAGCTGCTGAGCCAGTGGTTGAGGCTGCTGAGACAATGATTTCCCTAATCCATCAAGGCTGTTGATTAATTTTGCTCAACATTCGAAGATGTCTCACTGTCTTACCAATCGATACTGGCAAACCAGTGATTTCGCTCATCAATCAAAACTTCTGGACCAGTAATTTCAATTTCATTTATGAATCGAAGCGGCAGTGCCAGTGATTTCGCTTATCATCGGCAGTTCTGAAAAAAAAAATCCCTTTTCCAGCACGTCTTTCGCTGACCAATCGAAGCTGCTGAAATAGTAATTTTGCTCATCAGCCGAAGCTCTTGAGGCAGTGATTTTATCCATCAGTCGAAGTCTTCTGAACCAGTAATTTCTCTCATCATCGGTATTACCAAGAATGTTGAAGACGATGGAGGTTTCGGCAAGTTATTTAAAAACGGGACAGATATGGTGGACTAAATTCATGCAAGTCAAACACAAAAAACCCCTATTCCAGATGGAACCTAACTAACATGGTATCACAATTTACGAGAAATAAAATAATTTCCATTCTTTTCCGACTGAGAGAACGTCGTAGGAAATATCACTAGTAACTGTAGCGATTGAAGGCTAAAAACTTTAGAAAATAATAAGTAAATATTTGCTTACGGTCGGGATTCTGGGTGTTGAAGTGAGTGGAATGACGACCAGAGATCCATCTCGGGACAAAGATCTACACCTTAATGATAACGCGTGGTGGCGCGCTCTTTGCTGTCGCTGTGGCATCAACTGCGTCACATACATATATATCATTAGTCACACGTTCGGTTTATTTTGACTAAAAGAATATTATCATATTTTCTGCACAAAGTAAATCCTTTAAGAAATGAATAAGAGCGTCACGCATTTCCTGAATTTCAATTTGAACATGGACATCAGAGAATGGAACGGAAAATGGAAATGACTCGTAGAATTTGTGTTTTTTCTCCTTGCATATGGTAATTCATTTTATGCGTGTATCAACTTCCGCATGTCAATTCATAGAAAATCTTAAACGGCGGAAAAACAAAATGCCCTGTCGTTTGGATGTTCCCATCGTGTATCATTCCCAAGATTATAAGCGGTCAGTTTAAGCCTTCTCCAGACATTAATGTCCCAGGGCGCATGCGCGGTAGGTAAATCAACTTACATGTTTTAATCGGCGTCCATAGAGAGAAAGACAATGAATAGAGAAAGAATAATAATACAAAGACTCTCTCTCTCTCTCGGGGCCAGAAAATATGGCCCGCACGTTTAATGCACGGGCGCAGAGAATCTTTAAATCATCTTTCCGCACTTTGCACAACGTCACGACCAACACATACGCGAAAAAGTAAGTTAACTTGCTTTTCGGCGTGGACAATTCAAGGTTGGATAACGCGTATGTTTTCGTTGCGTTATTAAAGGCGGCGGCGGCATCCGCCATCGTATGAATATTCGGTTTGGCTTTTTTTTTTTTTACGGACAAGACAAAAGAAAACAAAACGATTTTTACTTCATCTTTAAAGGATGCGTTTGTGGCAAGAAGAAAGAGAGAGAGAGAGAGAGAGAGTGATACCCACGCTGGAGAAAAACGTTTTCCATCTTAATTTCGAATTAGAATATCCGAAAACACATGGACAGGACAAAACACGAACGCGTGATTTATGCGACATCATTTGCCTGAATGTCTAAAGACGTTCCTAAATTGTAGGGGAAAATATTATAATTCACATAAGAAATGAATGCACGCTTCCCCTTATCGTGAATTGCGAAAATTCTGGTTTTGGACATATTTTTAAAACTAAAGAGCTATATTAGAGTGGTTATATCTTTGTGGATAGAGATATTCGGTATCTTTGTAGACATCTTTTGGATATACTGTATATTCGATATCTTGGTTGACACATATTCGATGTCTTCGTGAATATATATATTCTATATTTTTGTAGATAGAGCTTTTGGATGCATATTCGATGTCTTTGTGAAAATATATCCGATATCTTTAGTGATATCTTTGGGATAGATAGTCAATGTTTTTGAAGGATACATATTCAATACCTTTGAAGGATACGCATTCAATACCTTTGAAGGATACGCATTCAATACCTTTGAAGGATACGCATTCAATACCTTTGAAGGATACGCATTCAATACTTTTGAAGGATACGCATTCAATACCTTTGAAGGATACATATTCAATGTGCTTGTGAATACATATTCAATGTACTTGTGAATACATATTCAATGTACTTGTGAATATATATTCAATGTACTTGTGAATTCATATTCCATATCTTTGTGGATATAATTCGATATCTATATGGATATAACTCGATATCTATGTGGATACAACTCGATATCTATGTGGATACAACTCGATATTTTCGTGGATACAATTCAATGTCTTTGCGGATACAATTCCATATCTATGTGGATACAATTCAATGTCTATGTGGATACAATTCCATATCTATGTGGATACAATTCCATATCTATGTGGATACAATTCCATATCTATGTGGATACAATTCCATATCTATGTGGATACAATTCCATATCTATGTGGATACAATTCCATATCTATGTGGATACAATTCCATATCTATGTGGATACAATTCCATATTATATGGACTTATATTCAAACCCAAAAAAATCTGTACACACTGTGACATTGAAAATCTTTGTTCAAAATTGTAACTATTACTGCTACTATAAACCGTACATGCACCTCGTACACATTTCTCTACGACAGCGGTTTTCAACCGGTGCTCCGTGAAGCCCTTGGGGGCTCCGTGTGCACTCCCCAGGGACTCCGCATACACTTGAGAAAAATAAAAAAAACCAGTAAATTTGAAAAAAAAAAAATAATCATAAATATTTTTTTAAATAATAAATATAAACCAGTAACTTTGTTGTGTAAATTAAAAATAGCCCTACGGAGCTCCCCCATAGAAATTATATAACAGAAAGCACTCCGCCAGTCAAAAAACGTTGAGAACCGCTGAGAGTCCAGAAAAATAGTAACTAGCATACTTTAATGGCCATCTTTACTTATCATTAGATATTTTCTTCGTTGTAGACAAGCATGTTCTAGAGCAGGGAGGGGGGTCTTCAAACTTTCAGACACGGCAGGCCAAATTGAAGCTTCCCACGAAAACACCAACTCATAAAATTTAATCAATCGAATCTAAATAGAATCAACCAACGGGGGCCCCCGGAGTAAAATAGGGAAAGTGATAATTTGTAAAAGAAATGATTTCAACGTAAATGAGACTTCATTTATTTTTGTAAAAATAATTGAATACTCATTTATTCTGAAATTATTTCTTTCCGTGAAATGAAAAGCAAAAACAAACGCACGAATCTTCAGAAAAGGCATTCATAGATTTATTTTCCAGATTAAGGTCGGGATTGCACTGTAAAATTTTTACTAAAGTTCTTTTGCAAAAGTGAAAAAGTGTATCGGTTACATTCGAGCGATAGGCGTATTGCTCGCCTTTTCAATTTAAAAAAAAAACTTTTCTAAAACTTTTATTGTGTCATGGTGGCCTAAAAGCATTTAATTAATTTTTCAATTCGCAATAACTTTGCTTTTAGATATTGTAGGGATGAAAATGAAAAAGTGTTTTGGATTCTATAGTAACTGCGCTTTCAAATAATTACATAAAAACAATTTCAAAATGTTTCGTCATTTGAAGGCAGGATGTCGCATTAATGTCACGACGAATGCGTATTCAATTTTTGTTAAAAGATCCAGTAAAGTGTCATAGTGAGAGACATTATTTCCTGGACAGGCAATGAATAATTTGGCTCCAAGATATCTCACTGCTATCTTCATATCACATGCCATTGGCAATCTCACAGGTGCCGCGGCGTACCATTTTACAAATTACTGTCTTAGATTGTCAAAGCATTGGATAAAAAACACATAACAATACAGTCATGAGTCGATATTGATATCTTAAACGACATTGAGTGATGTGGAAACTTATTTTGGTATAATAGGGAGCGAGGCACAAATTTTACTAGTTAAGCTTTTTGGGGATCACGTGATATTTTTCTCCTTCGCTTTGAGGAACAAACTGTTCAAACTGCGTCCAAGGTGACCCAACATGATGACTTCCTCGGACGCTCATGGAGGAAACAAATCTTTATTAAAGAAATGTCGAAATGAGTCGATTTCTTTTCTTCATGCGATGGGTGGTAGAGATATATCGATTTTTTTTTTCAAGTTCAAGGTGTCGATTTGTTTATTTTTGAGGCGAGAATGCTTCAGTTAGTCCGGGATTACACTATAAACGTTTGATAAAGGATCTTTTATAAAACTTGAGAAAAACAACCAATAATCCTATTAAATTGCAATAGCGATAGAGCCTGGACGTGCTCGGTTCATTCTGTATTCTGCCATCTGTCATCCGTTTCCTGAATCAAAGATGGAAATGCTTGAATTTTTCATGTCTTGTCAGTATGGTTTGCCTGCTCTCTGCTGAGAGACTTTTTCAAATGGGAGACCGGCTCGCATTCGCGCTTCGAAGCTGGAAATCCGCAGAAAACCAGCTTCAGCCGATCATCGCTGTGCCGTCAACGGGGTTCGAACCTGGATTCTCAGGGCGAGAGTCCAGCAAAATGTTAACTAGCATACTTTAATGGCTATCTTTACTTATCAATAGATATTTTCTTCGTTGTAGACAATGGCATGTTCTAGAGCAGGAGGTCTTCAAACTTTCAGACACGGCAGGCCAAATTAAAGATTTTCACGAAAACCACGGGCCACCAATTCATGAAATTTAATCAATCGAAATCTAATCGAATCTAAATAGAATCCTGGCTACATTCACTCGAATTTAACCGATAGGCTTATTGTTTTTTTTCAAGTGCAACCCCCCCCCCCCCCACTACCAAGAATAATAATTCTCCGTCATTAATGCGTGAAATGATTACTTTTAAAAATTTTCCTCTTTTTCTATTGATATTTATATTTTATAATCAAGTTTCAGAATTAACCATAGAATTGCCATTCTTTTCACACAGTTTTTGCAACAACAAAAAAAAAACACTCTTTAAAAAATACGCAACACATCAAAATGCGTAAAATGGCGCAAAAACAATTTCCCAGACAATCATTATGTTCTCTAAATGAGTCCACGTACGAAATTGGCAAATTTGATTTCCCGTTTGGTATCGGAAAGCCATCTTGAATATGGAGTGCATGAGCTCTAATGATTTTTTATTTTGAATTGAGTAAATGATTAATGAAAGAGAGAGAGAGAGAGGGGGAGAGGGAGGGAGAGAGAGATATTAATAAGAAAATAAAATCGAATATAAATTGAATTCACGAATGTTTTTGTATGCGTTAGGCGACATTGAAGTCATCGTATAAATATTCGATTTTACGGACGGGAGATTAGAAAAACAGAACGATTCAATTTTTATATTATTAAATTTAATGAGACAATCGCCAAACTTGAAATTAACTTGTACTCATAATTGTTTTTCTGTTCGTGTGACTCAAATTTTGAAGTAAGTTATAACAGAACTGCATTAATTTCATTTTGTATATACTAACATGGTTTTAAATATAATTGGAATTATTAATTCCGGTGATAGCGATCGGTAATATAGTGATATAATTCATGTTTCTTCACTCTCAAAATAAATGAAAAAGGCTAGAGCATAAATGTTGTTCATATAAACGGGAACATACTAGTTTTCTGTAACGATTTCAGCAATAATCGGGTACATTTGAGAGAAGTTTATGAAATTTCCACGATATTTTGAATCGACAAGCAAGCAAACAAGGACAAGTTGCGAAATTTCTCAACAGCGAATCATATCGATATGGTCACGCATCTTGTGCTCACAAGCCCTTTTTTTATATACCTCGGGTGTGTTTTTCGTATTGGTAATCCATCCCTACGGGGCTTGTCCCAGAGCTGATTGAAACGGTATTTTATGCCGGATTGAGTATCCAGCGAACCGCAACCCGTTAACGGTAAAAATGCACATCGAGGAGAAGGTCATACCGCAAGGTAAAAAAAAAAATAAAAGAATACATTGCCTCAATCGATGCACACTCCCATAAATAAACTCATCTTAAAAAGCTTATAATAACACTTCCTTGTAATTACATTACTGTAATCTACAATAAATACTTGCATCGAACTGGGAAGTAACATTCATTCCTGTTAGACATTGGCTTTAAAAAAAAAGCAATATAAATACTTTTACGTGGGATTTAATTTCAAATAATTATTTGAAATGTCTGTCGTTGAACTTTAAAATTGGCTTCGAAATTAATAAAATGGATTTTTTTGTCATTTCATAATGATAATTTCATATCCTGACATACTCCGAAAATACCCAGTGAAATGGGAGTGCTTTATTATCATTCTCTGTTCAAAATGAATTACTTCAGACTAAAATTATTTGAGGCATTGATAACTACTGAAATTTACATAACCATAACCAATCTTCAAAATGGTAGAAAAATACAATTTTTCTCATCATAAAATTTTAAAATAATTATAATTTCCTTACGTTATATAATAGAATGTAATTATCCAAATTTCAAAACGATACCATGCGAAATATTCAATGGTAGATTCAGTTCTGGTGTTTATAAAAAAGAATGTCTATTCTGTAATTTAAGTCTGTGTTTTTTAAATTATAGTTTTCGTCTCTCTATAATTCTCATACCTACTAATTTATAATCCTTAAATAATCTCTAGAAGTTTCTATGAATATCACATGACTCAATAGGTAATTTAAAACTTGTTTCCAGATTCTTCTCCAAGTCTTGTCTTTCTTCAAGAATCAACAGATCGGCTTGAAATGTCCGAAATGATTAAAACGTTCGTTAAACGGTCGTTCGGACATTTTTTCGTTACTTCAATAATTACAGTTATTTACGGTAAATAAGCCGTATCAAGGAAAATGACCCGAGAAAAAAGAATTCTAAAGAAAAGCCACAGCTTATGAGTCATTTGAAAACTAAAAACATCACAAAAATTTAAATAAAAATAAACTTTGTGAGTTTTTGACTTAAATTTGACTTGAATATTATAAAAAATTTTATAATATTTCTCATGAACACATTCGACATTATCCTGGAATAAGAACATTCATAAAATTTCATTAGAATCCTTCGAAGGTAGAAATGTCAGGAAAAAAATGTTTTTTACGGGAAATTCATAATTTTCTGTAATAAAGCCGCTGCTTGTACAGCTTTAAAAGTTAATTTTTAGTTTAGCTGATTCAAAGCAGCAGCCTGTTTAAAAACGTTTTTCCCTGAGATTCTAGCTTCGAAGGATTCCAATGAATTTTTATGAAGTTTTTATGAATGTGTGTTTGTGTTCTACTTTGAAATCATTAGTCGGCACTCGTTAGAACGACCCCACGTTATAGCTTACAACGATCGATAGGATAAGCCCCAAATGTTTAATATAATGAGAATCCTGAGTCGATATAACGTCCGTTTTCTTCGGAACGATGAAGGTCATTTTAATGAGCGTCGACTGTATTTGATTATCGTTGTTCCCAAACAAAAAAAGCGTCTTCAACAATTGGAAGTTATTTTCCCAAACAACGGATTTTCAAAAATTAAAATTAGTGTTTATTTCTTCATAATGATCAGTTATTTCTTTAAATTTTTTTAGTTCTGGAAATAATTTCAACATCTCTACCAATTTTCAGTAATTATCAAGCACTTTTATATCAGTGTTTCTCAACTTATGGTCCGCGGAACAGAGGTGATCCGCGGAGATGAAACAAGTTGCCTGCAAACAGACTTGAAAATCAAATTTCGATTAAATGAAAAATTGTTTTATTGTATGCAATTAATATTAATGATATTCACGTCGGTTCGAGTGATAAATTAGGCCTGCATACTGTATGTTAGAAGTCCATTGAATCAGGGCAGCACTTACCAGATGCGGAGCCCGGTGCAAAAATAATAGCGGGTTCAGATCTTCATAATTTCGGGGAGGGGGGGGGGCCATCCCCGATATTCTGTAGGAACAAGGAATCGGCATCCAAAAATTTATACGTTACAAAATGTACAGGAATGCTGAAAATTATTCATACAAAAAAATGAAAACACAATTAATTAGCAAAAAAAAAAAAAAAAAATTAATGAAAATTTTGAACTAAACAAAATTTTCAATTGACGAAATAAATAATAATTCCACAACCCCAATAAAAAATCAGGAGCTGATAAAAAAAATTGTCGGAATTCAGAATCGTCGAATCAATTGTAAGAAAAATAATTGACAGTGATAAGTATCCAGCGCCCATGAAAATGTAAAATAAATGAAAGGAAGAACGCACTTATAAGAGAAGCGAAGAATATACTTTCAGAATTAATGAAAATTCAGAATAAATGAAAGGAATACTTTTAGAGTCTATGGAAATTCAGAATTTAACCCCCCTCTTCGTGGGTCTCAGTACGTCACTGACGGTGAAATTTTTTACAGTCCCTGGTTGCTTTTTAAAATAATCACAGTAAAATTTTTATTGCATGCAGCAAACATTTTATTGTAGCATGAATTTTTTCACAATTTTAAAAACTAAAATTGAGAAGATATAAATTATTTTCAGCAAATTTTCACAAATTGTTCAATATTTTTAACACGTAAATACCGCAAATATAGGGCCTTAACATTTAAATTTCCGAACCGGCTTGAAGGGTTTGTAAAGTCACATTTCATTACAAACAAATAACGAAATAACAGAATTCCCAAATTATTTCTTTCTAGATGAAAACGCAGATTTTCAGAATTGAAGAAAATTCAGAATGAAATTATTATTGCCGCCGTAAGTTTGGGGCCTCCCAGAACGCGGGGCCCCGTGCGACCGCACCTGTCGCACACCCCTACGGGCGTCTCTGCATTGAATTGTTTCAGAAATTTCCCAGGTCCTTGGGTTCAAAGAGGTTGAGAAACGTTACTTCATATTACCTTAACAGAAATGCCCCGCGTTGCCCGAGTTTTCACTACATACGTACTTGTATTAAGGGGTCACCTCCTACCTTTTAACATGGTGGAAAAACTATTCTCTAATACAAATATCATTAAAATGTTGTTTAACCATTGATGTATTTCAAATTCAGTACACATATTTTTGATTGTATAGGCTATCCTATGCAAATAGAATGTTTTACATATCTCTAATCCTTCACGTTCCAGTGTGGAACGTAAAGGTTTGCAAATTTTGTTACAGCTTGTTTCATTTTGAATCAATTTTTATTCAATTACATTGATGTCATGCGCGCGAGGTGTTAACAATGCACTTTTTCAAAAGTTGGCAAAAAAGTATTAGAGGTTTGTGAAATTTTGTACTGATAGCATATTCAATAATACACACTGCTCAAAACAATTAGGGGAACACATGGTTTTAACAAAATTACGCAAAGATGTATACCGATAAGTAACATAAAATGAATAATCCATAATTTAAAGCCTAGCAGGAAACGGAAGAAGAAAACTTCATATGCAAATCAAAGTTCATGACGTAAAAAACCAGAAAAAGGAGATAAGGGCAGAAATCGGGATGTTGCAGAAACGTCTGTTTTACTGCCGTAACTGTGAAATTCGATTGCGCAGTATTTTTTTTTTTGAGACAAGGTGACTTGAGGATGTCTCAACAACGTGATTTACCGGAATCCATGGCATGGTGTGTTATAGGCAGACTGGAATCCGGGCAAACACAACATAGTGTCGCGGACGCTGTTGGAGTCGCCAGAAGTGTTGTTGCAAGGCTGTGGAATCGATTCCAAGAAACAGGAAATGTTAGACGTCGACCAGGGCAAGGTCGGCCACGCGCCACTACAGCAACTGATGACCGGTATATACGGTTAACAGCCCGTCGAAACAGAACAGAGAATGCTAAGCAGCTGCAAAGACGGTTGCTCTTGGCAACAGGACGAAGGGTGTCCAGCCAAACAGTACGTAATCGGCTTCATGAGGGAGGGCTCCATGCACGTAGGCCAATGGTCTGCATTCCGTTGACCCCACGCCACCGTGTGGCCCGAAGAAGATGGGCTGCTGAACATCGGGATTGGGAGCAACATGATTGGAGCCAAGTGCTGTTTACAGACGAGTCCCGATTCAGTCTGGAGTGTGACACACGACGTGTCCTGGTATGGAGGGACAGGGGCACTCGAAATAACCCCGCATTCGTTCGTGAAAGGTCACAATACAGACGAGCTGGTTGGATGGTATGGGGTGGAATCAGCATAGGCGAACGTACGGACCTGCATATCATTCGGAATGGCACTTTGACGGCCCGAAGGTATGCAGACGAGATACTGCGACATCATGTCATCCCTTACGCTGGAGCCATTGGAGATTCCTTTGTTTTCCAGGATGATAATGTCCGACCGCATAGAGCTGGTGGAGAACATGCTTGAAGCTGAAACAATACAGCGAATGGAATGGCCAGCGTGCTCTCCTGACCTGAATCCAATCGAGCATGTCGGACGACGCATTGCGACCAAGGCGACCAAGGCCACCTGTTACTGTCCGAGACTTGCAGATTGCACTTCTTGAGGAGTGGAACAGTATTCCCAAAGTCTGATCGATAACCTCATCGCATCCATGGCAAACAGGTGTGCAGCAGTCTTAGCTGTTCGAGGAGACCACGCGCCCTATTAAAACTCATGCATCATGTCTAAACAGTACTTTTTTTTATCGTTTACATGTAACCAAATTGTTGCCCTAAATCATCTTTTCTTGTTTTTTCCATATTTTCAAAGAATTAAAGCTTAATTCCAAATTTTTTTACGTCTTTTTTCTGTATTGCGCATTGATACGCGTGTACTATCCATTGTATGCCAATACGTGGCTGTCTCACACGGTTTTCTTCACTTTTTTGCTTGCTCACCTAATTGTTTTGAGCAGTTTATATGTGAACCAGTGCCATCTTAAGGCATGGGCCCCACCCGAGCACCGCCCGGGGGCCTCAAGAGAAAAGGGGGCCTCACAAAAATGAGATCTGGTTGAAATTTCCGAGAATTTGCCTGGTGGGGCCTCAGAAAGATCTCAAATATTCGGGTCCCCATGGGTATATTAAAAGTACGATTTTTTACCATTTCGGACATTTTCGGAGCCTCGAAATTTTTTTTTAAATAGCTTATTGTGAATGCTAGGTCCAACTACAGCAGAGGTCTTCAAACTTTTTCTAGTCGCGAGCACTGTCTTTACCCATCACCAAAAGAAGAGCACCCTCACGGAAAATTTGATATACATGACATCAGGATAATTTCAATCATCGAATGCAATTTGTACCAGGTGTTTAGTTGGAACGTTAATCAAGTGCTCGCGGGCACCAAATCGAACACGAGTATCGAGCACTCTGGGCGCGTCAGGGAGAACCATGGTGCTCGCGAGGAACGGGTTGAATATGCGTGAACTACAGTAACGTCAGTGTAGATTGATTAAGGACCGCAGATATTTCTTGAGAACAGACACACGAAAAAAAAATATAAAGTTTTATACATTTATGGCGTACATAGAATTTCAGTGAGTGAAAATCGAAGTTTTTTTTTGTTAGTTTGTTTGTTATTTCTACGCAAGAAAATACGTACGTCACCAAAGTAAGGAACCACCTGACCCGAAACGGACGTAAATTGTCACCGAACCAGACCTTGTTTCAGTTGGCACATGCTTAACGTACCATAACGTAACTTTACCATTATTATTATTACGATGATTATTGTTTTGGCTTTTTTTTTTTTACTACCTAACGTTTCCACCTACTATCTATATTACTTCAATCTCAAAAAAAAAAAAAAAAAGGAGAAATCTATTAAAAATATGACAAAATCCATGTAATATGTGAAATGGTACTTAAACGAGAGCAACGAAAATATCCACGAAAACTCATTTCCGTTTTTGCTAGTGAAATTGACATTGACATGGAAAAAATATTACTTTTCCCTTCGAAATTGATTTCATGTATATATTGTAAAATGCAATATTTATTCTTTTCTGACATACATATTCATCGGGCAGTGATTAATATTTATATATAGTGACATTTATTTTAAATACAAGGTTACCTATTTTTTTTTTTTTTATTGTATTGCATTCTCGTTGCTTCAATAGCCGGCATTATACTAGAAAACTTTGATAAAAGTTATTCTATAAAACTTAAAATTCAACCGAAAAGCTCATTGGGTGCGCTTATTGGTTGTTTGTTTCAAGTTTTGTGAAAGATCTTTTATCAAACTTTTATAGTTTAATCCTGCTTAAGCAGCAGTTCTCAATGTGCCTCTCGTTCTCCTTAGGCAACAGTTCTCAATGTGCACGCACCAATTTTGCAAAGGGCGTCACATCGAGCCTAGAGCATTGATATACACCTATGTGACGATTAGGCCGGGATTACAATATAAAAGTTTGATAAAATATCTTTTAAAACAAGTTTTTTTAAAAGATTTTTCATTGAACTTTTAATGTGTAATCCTGGCCAAACACACACATTTTACAAAAATAAAACTATTATCACAGTATTAATTCTTACTAAATTTTATCTATTTTATTTATATATTTTATTTATCTATATTATTTTTATATATATATTTTATATATTTTTAAGTATTTGATCTGAAGTTATATTCATTTAGATGATTATTAAATAATCTATTTGATGAAAATTTAAATTAAAAAATGATCACGTATTATAAAATTATGGAAAGATATCTTTTTTATATCATGTGCAGCGCTCAATAAAAATTACTACTTTAAATTTCATCGATAATATTCACTTTATTTTCATTTTATACTAAAAACATTAACTTCGAAAAATATTTTAATTTACTTGGATTTGAGATTTTATGTAGCCTAGTCGTATCTAATTTTTAAAAACTAGTGTTCATAAATTGAGATGATGCATAATATATATATATATTATAAATTTCTCTCTTAACCCTTGAATTGAAAAAAATAATCAATATAAATATACGACTTCAAGGGTTCAAGAAAACAAATATTATGTAAATTTACTGAAGAGATATACAGTGTGTCCTGTAAGTGCTAGCATGGCCTTTATCTCATCAATCGTCAATCGTAGAAGTATGATTCCAATTAAAAACAAAATGGTCAGCAGGCGTTCAAAAATTATCCTGAACCAGTTTTGAGAGTGAAAATACAGTGTGTAACAAAACAAAAATAAGTTAAATTTTTATATGGTTTCCCCCTGTGTTCTAACTTCCAATTAGAAAGTTGTTGCACAGTCTCTCCTGGTGTCAAAAAGAAAATCCACGCTTCTACGTGCAATATTCACTATGATATTCGAACTAAAAAAAAGAAGGAAATTTGGGAAAGAACATCGTTAAATGCGGGTAAAACGGTTAGCTTAAGTTTGGTTTATCCACATTTAACGCTGTTCTTTCCCAAATTTTCTCCGTCTTACGAATCCGAATATCCCTGTGAATACTGCATGTAGAAGAATGGAATTGTTTTTTTTTTTGTTAGCATCAGGAGAGACTGTGCAACAACTTTCTACCTAGGACACACAGTCTAGGGAAGTTAGGGCCGTATAAAAAATTTAGATTTCTTATTTTGTGACACACTGTATTTCACAATCAAAACTGGTACAAGGTAGTTTTTGAATGTCTTTTGAGCATTTTTTAAATTGGAATCATACTTCTACGACTGACGTGTGATGAGATAAAGGCCGCGTGAGCACCATGCCCCCCCCCCCCACATCCTGGAGCAGGACCGCTAGGCTGGGATCTTTTGCGGGGCCCCCGGTGAGACTTTCCACGGACCCCTTCTGTAGTTAATTTATAGCGTGAAAAAGCAAAAAAAGACGAGAACTGTCCCGGGTCCCAGGGCTAGAGCCCTGTCAGCCCCCATTTGGGTGGGGGGGGCGGGTCATGGCTAGCACTTACAGGACACCATGTATATTTACTCAAAAATGTATTTTTAATATTTTTACTGAATGCTACGTATATTTTAAGAATACGTATAAACAAAGGAATACATTTCATTGAAATATTACTAGGAATACCGCATAATGGTAAAAGAAAAATCCATTGAAAATGACGTGATTGTTTATATTGTTATTCTCAAACACTGGGTGCATAAACTGTGTGGCCAGCTGGCCAATTAGGCCCATCGGAGAACTTTTCATCCGACTCATTTTAACATGTTTATATAACGTTTGATATTAAGTACCATCAAATTCAGTACAATATGGTAATGGATAAAGTGAAAACTAAGAATAGCAATTTTATGCAAATGAAAAACTCTCCATTTCCCAGTCAATTATTAGATATAATTAAATTGTCGATTTAATAATCACTGTTTTTCATTTCATATACGGCTCTGGAAGGTGATAATTCAGCTCTTACGTGGCCCCGTAAAAATAATTTAGAAGAAAAATGACCCACAAGAGTCGAAAAGTTAGTGTTCGTTAATAATTATATATGTCAAGGTAAATGTGATAAATTGGTTGTTATATATGCGTAATAACGGGTTATTATGCATACTTACCAATCGTCTTGGTAAGTTTGATGAATTTTTCACTTTTATCGGCGATTATGCATAATAACCAAATGTCGTTGGTAAATTTTATAAATACTTGGAATTGCCTTTATCTGTGATTATGCACAATACCCTAGCGTAATTTGGTAAATACCTTGGTGAATTTAATAAATATGAAAAAAGTTCCAAATTAATCTAGCATATGTGATGAATATAGTCGGACCCCAGTATAATGATAACAAATTTTACGATCGAACCCCGATATGATGATAACAAATTTTACGATCGAACCCCGATATAATGGCATCAAATTTTACGAGTACTTATTAAATTTACCAACGATGCTTGAGTGCCATGTATAATCGCCGGTAAAGAGCGATAAATTTAGAGAAAATCACCAAGCTTACCGAAATTCTTTACGATTATGCATAATAACAGATTAATATGGGTTTATCACATTTACCGCGCAACGTATATAATTAAATTATCGATTTAATCAATGTTTTCATCTGTATCCGGCTCCCGTAAAAGTAATTCAGCTCTTACCCGGCCATAAAAATATATCTAAACAAAAAATGCCCTGTAAGTCTAAAATTTCGCTCAAAAAACAATAACAATTTATAACCAATTTTTACGATAGTGAATATAAATTTTCGATATCAATAATAACAACAACAATAATAATTTCAAATCGCGAACGACATAGAAAGCAATTAATTACTCACCTCACAGAGGAAAGCCCCAATTTCCTCGACGCTCTTAATTCCATTTTCCTTTTAATAAATAGCAAAATTAATGGAAATGGCAAAAACGATAATTCTTTTTAGACGGTTTTTTTTCGTCTTCTTTTATGAAGTTTTTCAAGTTATTTCTTATATTAATTTCCGAGAGAGAGGTATCCTTGCATGCAACAGATCTCACGAGCACATGGTGGATGGACAGGAGCTCGTGCTGTGTGAGCGAGTTCCGAACTTCTCTCGGCAACGAAACCTACAGCCACAGGAAGGCAGGACGCGCGCGCGCGCCGGGATGCGGAAAAGATATTACACTTATTATGTGCACTTTACTGTGTGTGCGATCGTTCCCTGTTTTGCTACTGCCTTTTTTTTTTTTTTTTACCCACAGGTAGTGGCGTTGAGGGTGGATATCACGTGACACGTACGTCATCATATCTAGAAAATTATTATTATTTTCCTTCTTCTCAAGATTTGTGCATTGTTTCTCTTCGGATATTTATTTATATTTGAAAACAAAAACTGAAACTTAAGCAACGAGAGCCGTGGTGACACATTCAGTTATTAATAGATGATGATCATGGGAAAATTGTAATAATAGTAATTATTATTATTTTGATAGAAATTATTTTTAGCATAGATCGGTCTACAGTAAAATCTCTCTTTTGCAATCACCGACGAGTCAAAAAAACAAACTCGTCCATAAAAGAGGGGATTGAAATATTTTTATTGTACAAGGAGGAATAATTAAATAATATTTTTAGTAGGAAAGGGTAATTATTTGGCCGTAAAAGAGGGGAGACCGTAACCGAGAGGTGTCCGTTAAAAGGGTTTTTAGTGTAATATGTTTATTTTTTCACAGCATTTTTTTATTATTATCATTGAAAATGTTTATTCGTTATTGATTCACTTTGTTTCCGATAGATGGAAGCGAATAATACTAGTCTAGGAAATCCTAACACTAACTTTTCGTGCTTTAAGTGCCCCTTATAAATGCGTACAAGTCTTGCATACCCGTGAGAATGTACAATAAATGTTTGTTGCGTTCCCCTAGAAATGCATAAAAGTGTACGTTACGTTCCCTTAGAAATTCATAGGAAGTATACGTTACGTAGACGTAGAAATGCGTAGAAAGTGTGCGTATATCCATGAAAAATATGTAAGAGTGCGTACGCATTCAAAGGTTTAGAAAGCACGCAGTATATCCATAGAAATGTGAAGAAGACGTACGTACACCCGTCGAGAAGTGTGCGTTGAGTTCTCTTAGAAGCGCGCAAGATGTGTGCGTTGTTGCCTCGAAAAATGTACAAGTGGCGTGCATTGCGTATGCTTAAAAACGCATGTGTCCTTCAAAATGCGTGTGCGGCCCCAAGGAATGCGCAGGATTCTTGCTTACCCTTAGACGTGAATATAATGCTTTACATCGTTTGAAATGATTGAAACTTATGTGTACCCCTACCCTTGATATGCGAAGGGGGACTTCCGAAAAATGAGTAGAATGCTTGCTTAATCCTATTTAAAGCAGAGATTTTCAACCTCCCAGACCAGGGGGGGGGGGGGGGGAGAAGGCACATTTAAATTTCACACTGTGAAGCCCGTGGGCCACTAGCAGTGGTGTCGGAGTCAAGTGTTCTGTAGGGGCTGGAAATATAGTCCAATAAATTTTCCAATATCTATTATTTCATTTCTTTCTAGGATCATTCATAAAATAAGAATGGCTTATCTATACAAGGCTGAAGCATTTCTACCAAAAAAAAAAAATTACTGATAACTTTTTTGATGCGGCTAATTTTCCGGAAATTACGGTAAATGTATATCTACATGATTTACCTGTGTATAAAGCATAACAAACGGAAAACACGCGAATGCCATCTTCCGTTTATCATATGATTTAATAATGATGAAAATAACAGGACGAGATACATTTTCGTTTATTTAATGCTCCTCTCGTGAATACTCCACATTGAGAAGTTTTCTTTTCATTTATCAAATGTTATATCATAATAGTCTTTCTATCATGCACACAACTGGTTAATGATAGCTCTCTGTGCTAATGACATTATGATGCAGCCATTTTTATTTTATTACCACATTTGCAGCATGCATTCTCTTGCTTGCTCAGTGTAACTTATTTTTCATGATGATAATTTCGAAATCGCTATATGCCCACCTTGCGACGGGAAGTGGTATATTTGGTATCTATTCATGGTTATTCATCCGCTAAATACCGTGTAAATAGTTACAACATTAGGAGATTCAATTTATTGTGCTTTTCAAGGGGAAAATATGGATAACAACTCACAGATTCTTGCGTGAATAACTTTGTATATAGAGCAAAATTATTTACAGCATTGTTTCTTAAACATTTTTCGCCAATGGGCCCCCTTTGAACCATATTTTCTTCTTTTCCGCTGTCTTATCCAGTAGAGACATAATTTTTTGCTCAATGAATTGATTTTTTAAGTTAATTTATAGTTTAGGGCTCTTGCCTGTGGCCCAAGGTGATTCTCATCAGATAGGATTCTATTTTTTCTTTTTCACACGACAAATTGATACTATAGGGGGCCCGTAAAGTCTTGCCTAGGGTCCCTACTGCGGAATGTGGCGTCTTAGTTCTCATGGAGCCCCGTAAGCCTATTCGGAGGCATACTCAAAAATCAAGAGCTTTGATTATAACCATCGCCAGACGAATAGCATCCGTGCAAGAACTCTGGCATAATCATGAAATAATCATGACGCTAATCATAGGGTGTTTTTTTTACACTATAAATTCATTATAGAGGAGGTCCCACCCAAGATCTCTCTTGGGGCACCTAGCCTCAAGGATGGAGGGAGGTGGCATGATGAACACCGAAATGCTCGCGGTAAAAAGAAAAAATTTTATTCTAACATAAAATGTACCCTTTAACTTTTTTTTTTCCAGATAGAGGGCTTATTGCCTTTTATTTCTCCTGCAGAGACCTATTTGTCTGCTCACAAAATTTTGATATATGCGTGGAAAGACAAAATAACGTGCAACTTCATACAATATAGGGTATTTCTTTTTCTTCGCCGCAAACAACTCTTGGTACACAGAGGCATTATCAGTCATTCTCAGACTCTAAACGTCCATATTTTATAAAACTTTTCCTCATGAAAAAATGGTTCCTTTCTTAAGCATTTTTGTCCGCAACCAATAAACGAGTAAACTAAAATTTCATCAGCAAAAAATTTGTTTTCTGGGGAATATTGAAAACAGTTATACAGTACAGTATTATATTACATGTGAGAAAGACATCAATGAACTAGAACCCCTTCCGCCATCTATCAAATAAAACTGCTACAATTCTTCGATTGAAATTAGCAACCGAGGTTTGATTATTGTGTCGTATGAAAAAAAACATGGTATAATATTAATTGAATATTTTGTAAAAAATAATATTGATTAAATTATCATGTTTACCTCGAAATTTTAAGTCACTATTTATGCATGGTAAAATAACATTAATAAATTTCGCAGTTTCACTTTTATATTGTTTCAAGTACAGTAATCGTAAGTCTGAGGCAATTTGAGTTTTGCTAATATTATTTTACTACGCACAAATAATAGCTGTTAAAATTTTCAGGCAAATTTGATAATTCAAACTAATATATTGTTGCTTTTAAAATATTATTTAGTATCATATCATATTGCTTTTTTCATACGACACATTAATCAAAATGCAATTGCTAATTTCAATCGAAGAATTGTGACGGTTTTACTTGATAGGTGGCGGAAGAGTGGTTCTAGTTCATTGATGTCTTTCTCGCATGTAATACAGGGTGATTCTAAATTCATGGGACAAACTTCGAGAGGTGATATAAGGCACCTAAACAAGCATTTTTGATCATAGAATGTGCGGTCGATGGTGTTTTTGGAGAGTGCACAACAGCACTTCACTAAAAACAAACATCATATTTTTCCGACGGATTTGCTGCGATATGTGTCATCAACCACCATTCGAGGGTGCATAAGCCCCTTCGGATTGAGTTAGAGTTTGTTTTTTATAGGTGCAAGGACCATTAAGGTTATGCTGCGCCAAATAGTGATTACCCAAGATGCACCATACCTACCACATTACAATACCCCTTGCACCCTAATCACGAGCATTGACGTACGCAAGATCGACGTTTAGAGGGGGCACACTGGGTTCGGGAAGCACAAGGAATCTCTCCCAGAGAAATTTTGAGCTATATACTGTATATACTAACCTTCAAAAAAGCATTTTAAATTAACAGAAACGAATAAATATAACGTACAGTATAAAGGTATTTTCTCTCTCTTCCGATATTTTAATTTTTTTACTACAGTATTTGAATATATTTTTAATCGTCTTGGGAAGGACACGCCCCCCCCCCTTATGCTCTCTCCTGTCTCTGGTCACAAACATATGAATAAAAAAGGTAGGAAAAACTTATCTTTATAAGTTTACGCAACATATATAACAACGTATAAGCAACATAATGCGGAGAATCGCAATTATAAAAACTAGGAAATGAGCAGAGCGATTCTTGGATTTTCAATAAGCAAATTTCGTCTTGATAATATTGACAAATATTGATTTATCAATTTTCATGTTTTCTCATAAAAGTGCGCATATATATATGAGAACTTGATCAACTATGTGATACTTGATTGAATAAGTTCTTCCTTTAAATTATTTTTAGTAAATTTTATGTTGAATATTAATGCGTTGCATGATGTATGTGAGCTAAATAGCTCAATTAATCTTTTGAAGGGCGGACATTTTTCCAAAACCCATAGGAAAAAATGCAAACAGGTGCTCCAACACTATGAAACCACCCTCCAGCTTCAAAGTAGACATTAAATTGATTTGATATATTTACTCTCATCAAGACATTTTCTTTAGGAAATTCTCTCGCGACATCTTAAATAATCAACGTTAGCCCCCTCTTGGGGGGTCGTGACCAACAATTCGGGAACCACTGTATCAATGTAGCAAAGGTGAAGAAAAAAACTCTCTTCAGACAGCCGTATCTTGAGGACGGCAAAATATTATTCGCCTCGGGAGCAGAATTTCCAGGACCGGCGCTGCCTATATCCATCATCAAAAGAAGAGCACCGTTATGGCAAGTTTGACATACGAATGCATGAAATCAGGATGATTTTCATCCTTGAATATAATTTGTTCATGGTGGTTTAATCGGGAAGTTGATTAAGCTCTCTCGAGCACGAAATTAGATACGGGCATAGAGTACTATGGGTGCTTCGGGGAGCACCGTGGTGCTCTCGAGAAACAGGTTGAAGATGCATGTCTTATGGGGTCGTCTCCTGCCCTTTAACATGGTAAAAAAATTTCTTACGAAGAAATATTAAGAAAAATATTATTTATATTGAGATTTATTTCAAATTTTTACGGCATATATTTGATTGTGGCTGCTATCATATGTGTCGGCAAAGAAGTTTATACATCTCTAATACATAATTTTTTACGAATTTCCAAAAAAAAGACGAATTAAAAATATTCTGCGCATATTGACATGACATCAATGAAACGGGATAAAAATTAAATCAAAATAAAGGAAACTGTTCAATTCATTAAAATGACGAAAAATATTTGAGATCCATGCATAAATACTTGAGTTATAAAAAAAATTTTCATACTTTTTTAGACTTAAATTTTAAATTTTAAACTTTAAAACTTTAAATTTTTGAAACTTAATTTTAAATAAATATTGAGCCAATAAAATCTCATTCCTTTTCACTATTTTATGAACTGAACAGTTTTGATATGACATGAATGTCGCTCTCCATTTGTTAATACAAGATATACAGAAGACTGGATGTTGTGAAGATATTTATTAATAAGGGATTAACATCTCAAATAATAAATATCTTCACAACATCCAGTCTTCTGTATATCTTGTATGAACAGTTTTCTTTATTTTGAATCACTTTTCATTCCATTGTATTTATTTCATGCAATTTTATCAAGCGTGGAAGATCTGTTTTTAATGAATTTTTTTAAATTTGTAAAATATCAAGAATTTTTTTAGAGAGAGATACAGTATATAAAATTTTGTACTGGCATATAGGATAGCATACACAATAAAATTTATGTGGTAAAAATTTGAAATAAATCAATGGATAAATAATATTCTTAATAATATTTCTACTTAAGAAAGTTTTTTTACCATGTTAAAAGTTGGGAGACCCCTTAACATTATGAGTTCCCGAGCAAAGTGATGTTTTGGGGCCCGTTAGAGTCAGATTACGGCTGTGCTGCCTGTCGGCTGTTCAAATTTTTTTTCGACCGTCTTCTTCCAGTTCTAGTCAAATTATCTGGCCCAGTTATTCCCTAAATTCACCACCTATTCGCCTGAGTTATATCTTCCGTAGCCCCACTGCAAATATGTTCCTGGATACCGTAATTAGCTGGAAATACCAGCTTACATATTTACGTATTTACTCTTGAAAATCATAGATCTCGACATGTAGGCCCCTTTGGACATAAGACAGTCGAGGCATGACTGAATGGACCCATGCCTTTAGATGGCCCTGGTTCTATGGGTTCCAGTTCTGATGTATTCTGTACGTTATCCCATGTTTCTCCCCCTCCCCACCATATTTCACATAAAAGCTTTATTTCTTTGCATATTTTTTTTCACTACGCTCTGTGCGACCCCCCCCCCCCCGAAGCACCTGTTGTGGCTTCTCTCATACCAGATTTTCACCCGTGGGGGGGCCCCCCAGAATATCACAGAACCGCTGATTTACAGTACAGTGCATGCTTTTCCTGTAGTAATTTCTGGAAACTCTATCAGTAAATAAAAATATCTACATATACTTTTTGAGAGCAGAAAATCATTCGAAAATTCTATAAAATTTCGCAATCAACTCGACCATTTTCAGTTTTAGGGGTGGGCTCAAGCATTTTACGTTAAGGGGGTGGAAAAACAATTTACAAATATCATAAACTGAGTTTGTGTAAATAATTTCGGATATGACTTATCTATAAATTGACAGAACTGTTAAACTGGTATTTTATAATGCAGACAGGTGCGAAGGGTGCAGCCACACCAGGCCGCAAAACGGTTTGAAATACATTGATAACGTATTTCATTTTGGCTTGGTTGCTCAGGAGAGAATGACTTTTATATACGAATACAAAGAGAATGAAAATAAGAGATAAAATCCGATAACTGGCCATGCTTGTCACTTCACCATGAGGCATAATACGATATAACGAAGTGTTTACTTTTTTTTATGTACCGCAATAAATCAATCTATACAATAAGGGTTGCTGTACATCTCTGTATTATTTTAATAATTTTTTTCCCTCAAATATGTATGGAATTATATACTGATAAAAATATCTATACAGGGTGTCCTGTAAGTCCTAATTCGGCTTTTATCTCATCAACCGTTCGTCGTAGAGGTGTTATTCCAGTTTAAAAATTACTCGAAATGTGTTCGAGAATCAGTTTCGAGAGTGAAAATAGAGTGTGTCATGAAATTAAAAAAAAATCAAAATTTTTGTATGTTAACCCCCCCCCCCTAACTTCCCAAAGTTGTTGCCCTGTCACTCTTGAGGCCAACAAAAGAAATTTCATGTCCCCAAGTGTGCACTATTCGCTGAGATATTTGAATTAAAAAAATCGGAAGAAAAGGTGGGAAAGAACAGTTTAAACTAACGAACGGACTACATTTCTTTCATTTTTATGCGGTTCTTTCCCAACTTTCCTCCGACTTTGAATTCAAATATCTCAGAGAATATTACACTTAGAAACATTTTTTTGTTGTTGGTCTCCAGAGAGACAGGGCAACAACGTTCTGATTTGAAGTTAGGGGACAAGGGGACAGTATAAATTTTTTTTTTATTTTATTTTATTTTACGACACACTCTATTATCACTCTTGAAACTGGTACAGAGTGGTTCTTGAACGCATTTTGAGCATTTTTTTTTAAAGAGAACAATTCCTCTACAGCAGAGGTCTTCAGAAATTTCTCCAGTCGCGAGCGCTGCCTGTACCGCCATCAAAAGAAGAGCACCCTTACGGCAAGCTTAACATACGAATGCATGAAAAAAAATCATAATGATTTCAATTCTTGAATGCGATTTTTACAAGGTGTTTTAACTGGAACATTGATCAAGTGCTCGTTAGCGCGAAATCGGACACGAGCATCGAGCACTCTGGGTACTTCGGGGAGCACCGTGGTGCTCGCGAGCAACAGGTTGAGGATGCCTGCTCTACAACGAACGGTTGATGAGATAAAGACCGAATTAGGACTCACAGGACACCTTGCGTATCGCGTTAAGTGTATTTATGCTTTTTCTGCTGGAAAACCTTTCGCGGGGCCACCCACTGCTCTAAATGTAGTATAATACAGTTCATGGAAACAGAAAAATGCACAAAAACAAATCCACAAGTACCTAAAATACCAAAAAAAAAAAAAAAAATCAGAATAAGTTAATTCTAGAATATTCTCTTATGGAATCCGATCGAAATTTCGGATTTGCTAACAAATGAATTTGTAACTTCGAAAAGCTATTACCTAATCCAAAAACATCACCACACACGCGTGCTTTTTTTTTTGGCAACCGACCGTACAAATCTAATTTCGTACCAGATTTTCCAAGGTCCGCGATTTTCAACGAATTCTCGTTTACGATAATTTTGGAATAATAATAAAAAATAAATAAATACAATTTATTTTTTTTTTGTATACATGCAACAAAATTGAGTCAGAGATCCATGACAATGTCGTTGCGTAAGCTCCTCACTCGAAGTTAATAATAATGAAAATGGAGGCAAAAAAGAAAAAGTGTTAATGGGACGAAAATTCAGAGATAAGTAGTCACTTGATGGCAACATGCACAATTAGCAGAGTCACCAACCATAACGAGTGTTTTGACGTTGGGGTATTTATGCTGTATCATAGCATAAGCATTGCAAATTTATGCCGTGTTATCGTTTGTAATTATTATCACATATTTCCGATTGCGTTAATGTTTGAGAATTTGAGAAACTGAATATGGAAATGAGGACTGGAAATATTTTTCGAAATGTTTGAGAATGTTATAGAAAATACATTTGAGATGCAAGTCACTGATCGTGAGAAGTATTGTCGGCATATTTCAACTTCGAGTTATGATGATAATGATGATAACATTGCACGCGTCGTAACAATATTGTCCTTGAAGAGGACATATAAAGGCCATACTCGTTAATGAAGGACGTGATTAACAATTATTGTTGTTCCGTTATGCCATGATTTTTTGTTATGTTATAAAATTTTTCATGTTCATGTCAGAATGTAAAATTTTTGAACAATGTTGTTGAAAACATTTTTTTATTGATAGATAATAATGGTATCATGGCCCCCCGAGAAAAAAGTTGCTCTGAGGACCCAATAACTTCTGGATAAACCATTAACCCACCCCTTTAACATGTCCAGAACCTTACCCAGGGTTTTTTTAGTACACGGGCTCATCTTGGGGGAGGGGGGGTTTACGGTAATGAGATGTGGCACTGTGTTTTTTTTGGAAATAATCAGAAATGGTAGGCTGGTATCATCAGCCAGTTAAACAGGGGCCTCACAATATCACTGGCCAATGATTGTTGAGACGGCTATACTTTCATTTACCAGCATGGCTTCGTAGGGCTTATAAGGCTGCAGCTCGGGAATCCAGACAATACTTATCATCATTTTTTTTGGGAGGGGGGTGTTTGACACTACTATGCAGGTGCTTATGAGAAATAGGACCTGGGATCCCACCAAAGATATCAGTCCGGGGAGGGGAGGGCACTAATGAAGGGGGACTTACGAATGCACTTACGAGCAGGGGGGGGGGGTGCTTAGCAGTTACCAGTCTTTAAGTACCAGCCAGTTCAGTATATAACCTTGAATGCTGCACTAAAAATTATTATTTTTCTTTGCATATTTAAGTCTCATCACCATAAGTAGCACCCTATTCTCCTGAAGGCCCATGGGCTCTGTGTTCGGATGGGATCCTGCATAAAGACCCAACTAATAAGTTAACGTTTCCAGAAGATGACTATTGTTCGACAAAATTTATCGGATACTTACTTTGATGTTATATTGATTTCCAAATCCCTTCGAGAAAAGGCCCAACACACTCTCTCACTCTCACTTTCAGGGCCATAACGTGGGCCTCCGAACAAAGCACAACGAAATAGGGTTCACTTTTCATTGTTATGAGACTTCCCGTACTTCAAAGAAAACATATCAGTTTGCCATAATTGATGTTGGTCTCAATTTAGGGCGTCATTTGAATCTAAACTTCTCTGTTCAAGCCCGAGTAAATGATGCTCATGCAGAAAGGGCGTAGCGCGGGGGGGGGGGGGGGGGGACTTGAGAGTCTGGTCTCCCCCGAAATGTGAGCAAATGACCGAAAAAAGGGAAAAAGATGGCCAAATCTACTGTTTTTTCACTATGGTCCCCCCCGAACGAAATTTCTGGCTACGTCTCTGCCATGCAGCCATTCATTTTCTAAGGTACCGTAACGCAACCGGGAGAAGAAAGCTAAAGCGAATAAGCCTATTCAAATGTCGTTATTTTACAATTGATACCTCATTAAAAAGACACCCTCCATTTTTCCGGATACAAAAATTATCAAAGCAAAGAGAGGTGAAATAAGAAAAAAATGTTGAACAAAAAAAAGTTGGTTCCATACGAAGCTGACCCTCTCTCTATAGAAGTTTCACTCTATTCGGCTTTCATGTCCAAGTCCCATAGCAACTGCTTGTGGCACGAGAAGCCCCTTCTAGGAAGCACCGCTATGATTAAAGCGTTTATTGATGCTGCGGTTTATTCCGATTTTTCCTTTGGTTCAGCGCATCCAGAAGAAAACAAAGATGAACTAACATGGGTCAAAGGGAATGAATCATTCGAGGGTTAGATGCATCTTTTGAAGATTCCTTCCGCAGGTGATCAATGAATTCTTGAGTCATTCTTGCATCACCGTTCATTGCTCAAAGTTACGCCGCTAACGTTCCCACGACATTGTTCCTGTTATTTTACAATCCGTTTAGAGTTGTTCTTGCAATCAATAGCATCGGATCGATGGATGATTAAGAAGCGGAAGAAGGAGAGATGGAAACACTGCGTTGATGAACGTGAGACTGTTAAAATGGCGGCCCCTTATGTTCCTTTTTGGAAGAGTCGAGAATCTTGTGCTCCCACGGTATACACAAACCTACTGTTCTATGTAAGTTCTATGATATCCACGTGATACATAAATCACAAGACTCCGCAACGCTCTTCCTCGTCCTAACCAGATCATGGCCCGCTGCTCTGTCGCAATGAAGAGGTTTTAGCAGTTGGTCAAAGATGGCCTGGGCCATTCTGGAAGTTGTGCATGTATGTGTTGTGAACCTATCGTGAAGTCTGTTTATTTGTAACTATGAGTGAAGTATAATTATTAAATAATCGTATAATTGTAGACCTCTGTGATGAGACTTTTCATCGGGGAGATCGATTAGCATTCGCGCCTCGAAGTTGGGAACCCGTAACTCAACGAAAATTCAATTCTAGAGATGCCATATTTTCTTTCGTAACGTCCTAAATTTGCGGAATTATTATCTCGGGATATTTGCCTGTCTGCACTATCCGGCCTCTACCCAGCAATAAACATACCCTTGTTGAATTACTCCACTGCCCGAGACCCTTACCAAGCAGTAAACATATTAAAAGATGCTACGCCTCGCACTTGAACTATTTTATTTTAATGTGTCGCTCCACATTTTTCATATCTTAAATCGTCATTTTCGTATTTATGAAGCACTTGATATAGTACTACTAAATTTAAAAAAAAGTAAAATTAACGACAGTGGCGTTATCTTCTTCGAGCTGAATATCTATTCTGTACCTATTTCTCTGCGGATTCTCGGACACGAGAATGTAATTTGAAAATACTCGATATGGGGAATATGTTTTAATGCGATTTGACGTTTTCTTATCTTTTTTTGTTCAGGCTTTATCCCCAATTTATCTTTTGGAAAGAGAATAAATGCCGATCTTTTTATGACCATATTTATAGTACGTAACTGTATGAGGTGTGACCCCAGAGATAAAAAGCTAGAACATGATATGATAGACACGCCATCTGTTGGCGTGATATTACATTTTCAGTTTCGAAATTCATATTCTCGTGCTACACGTTTGAATAATAACTTTTTTCATTTGTAATTCCCAATTACAGCAATACTATTTTATAAACTTTGTAAAAAAAAAAATTACTCGTTAGTGTACATTATATATTACGCTACAACCCACTCTAAAATGTTACGCTGCGTACAATCGGGAGATGCAAATTCTATCCAACAATAATGAATTACGTATTGAGCAATGACGAAGTTGTTAGTCAAGGTGGAAAAAATTTCAACTTTTCTATACTATTCTATGTATATTCCAAAAATAATTTTTGCCAATTAAATTTTGAAGATATTTATTTTTATTTCCACTCATCAGGAAAATATTAAAAAATTGCAGGTTATACAAAGTGGTACATAATCCGCAGTCACTTCACATGTTTCCTAACCCTTTATATCCTGACGGTACTTGAAAGTGCCAGGTTAGATAATTTGTTTTGAACTAACTGTTTCAAAAACAATGTTTCTTTTTCTTCTTTAAATAGACCTAAAATGACATACCAAATAATTTACGCGATAACTTTCATAATTATCACTACATTTTATACTTTTATTTTAATTTATTACAATTTTCGACTTTTCACAATGTCGGTTATAAAAAAAAAGTGATCTCTTGCGCATAATCGGCGGATTATGCGCAAGAAATTACAATAACTTGAAAAAACGCGTCATCTGTCGACGTGATATTTCAGTTTCGAAATCGAAATTCTTTCGCTACGGAAATGAGAACTCGGTGTGTATATATATTTTTATTTTGATATATTTCCATTCACACACACACATGGAATTCAAAAAATGTAATTTAAACTAACAACCACATTTTCTAAACTTTGAAACAACGTAAATCGTGAGATTTTTCAGGGTGAAATTTTACGTACCAAATTACCGTATTTAAGCGTGCGCAGGCGCGTAAGTGACCAAGAGAGTGACATAAATTTGTTCAAGCATGTGAATGACCAAAAAGTGACCCAAAGAATAGATCAAGGGATCAGGTCAGAGAGTGACCTTGAGAATTCGGGAGTATGAGAGGGACCAAAAGAAGGAAAAAGTATGTGAATGACCAAACGAGTGACCTAGAGAGTGCACGAACATTGTAATGGAGTGACTAAAAGAGAGTGTACAAGAATTCCAGTGCTAAAAATAGCACCCAAATATGCGAATGACCAAACGAGTGACCTAGTGGGTATGTGAGCGATCAAAAGAGCATGCGATCATGAAAGTGACCAAAAAAATACTCAAGCATGTGAGTAAAAAAAGAGTGACTCAGAGACAGAGGCGTATTTACAGTGATGTAGACTAAGCGGGCTGTGGCCAATGTGGCAAATCTGGGAAGAATTGAGTCGTCAACAAAATCAGACCAGCATAGGAGAAGGGCGTCAAAATTCGTACAGCCCGCGGGTGGGAAAAAATCATAAATGTGCCTCTGCGTGCACGCACTTTTTTATGGGAAGAAAAAGAAAATGAATGAAATTCAGAAAACCTGAGAATGTGAGGTAGATGGGGAGGGGAAACGCTCAAAATCACAAAATGGGGACATCTCATAAATGAAGGTGTCTGCGTCTGGTAGGGCGTAACACTAATCTGTAGCCAGGGCAGTCTTCAAAGCATCATGGGCCCATGTGCAAAAAAGTGGTTTTTCTGAGCCCCCCCCCCCCAAGGCTAAAAATTACTGGCTCTAATTAGGGTCACCAGATTTGAAGACAGAAAGGAAGATACCTGCGTCATTTTCCCTAATTTTTGCAACAGACAGCGCCACTTTTCTTACAAAAAATTAAACCACCCCAGAATAATTTTTCCCAACTAAAGCCGAACCGCTCTGGGGCCATTCAAGTATTACGTCAGCAAATTTTTAGCCATTTTTGATCTCCTCCCACCCCCTTTGTCAGCAAAAGTCAGCAAAACCCTGATACCCCCCCCCCCCCTGTCAGCAAAAGACAGAAACTAAGAACTCAAAATTCTCTTTGAGAAATTCATTGCGACCCACCCTCTAAGCCATTATATGGGAAACCCTTGGCCCACGGACCAAATGTGGCCCTGGAGGTTATCTGATGCTGCCTGCCTCTCCCTCAAACCTAATTTTGTAAAAATGAACTAAGCGGCACATTTGCAGATCGCTTAAGTGGCCCGTGGCACAATTCCAGAGCATTTAAGCTGCCAGTCGCACATTTTCAGATCACTCAAATAGGGCTGTGGCACATTCACAGAAAACTTGAGCAATCCGTGGCATATTTAGAGATCCCTTGAGTGAAATATGGCACAGTTTTAGAGCACTTAAGCAGCACCCAGTGCGGTTCTATATCACTCAAGTTACAAGCGGCCCATTTCCAAAGTGATCTGAGGCATAATTACGGATCAGTTGAGTGATTCACGACATAGTTCCAGAGCACTTAAGCGGCCCGGACACATTGGCAGATTATTTGGACCTGCGAAACATTTATATATCACTAAAGTGGCTCTGTAGGGGGATCTGTAGGACTTATCAATGGGGGGGGGGGAGTGTTAGTTCAGGTGCCCACAAACTAGGGGAAGGTTTTTCTCGTTTTTAGCGCACCGAGTAAGATGCCATTAAGAATATTTCATATTTTCGTAAAGGGGGGTTGATGACGTAAGCATTATCCAACACCCCCTCCCCCCGTCATCAAAAGTCAGCAAATCGGAACCCCCCCCCCCAATCGATGCTGACGTAATACTTGAATGACCCCTAATCCCTCAGTTCATATTGGCAATACTCCCACAAGGGACAGAGCGAGGGCCATGTTCGGTGTTTGCATATTGGTAATATGGTAAAACTGTAAGTAAATTATTTAAATTTACTCGCTAATTTACCGTGAAACTTTTGCTGAAAATTTCAGCCTAGTGGATGATGGATTCGATCAGTGATGATGTTTTTTGCGTTTAAAAATGTTGGTATCAAGAGAAGAGGGGCCTCACAAAAATGAGATCCGGTTGAAATTTTCTAGGATATACCAGGTAAGGTAGGGCCTCCGAAAAACCACTTGGCCCGGGGACCATACTCTTAAGACGGCCCTGACTGCATCTTCTCCTAAAGGAGGACGCCTGGTAACACTACCCCTAATTGCGGCCCTGTCTGTGGTACAATAGGACAGTGATTCTCAAACTTAGCAAGCCCGTGGCCCGCGGTTTCATTCATTTCTGTAAGTGGAAGGCGCAGTCTAACACAAGACTAACGGAAAATGAAACGGCTGATCATTCGCGGCCCGGTATGAATGATGTCAGGCCCGGTATCGGGCCGCCACCCGGCGGTTGAGAAACACGTCTTAATTATATATATATTCCACATTTAAAAACGCAACACGTTTCGCACACTTCCAGATGGACTTTTTCTTTGATACGTGCTGCCATCTATACTTCTTTCTCAAAACCATATATCGCCAGATTTTTTTTTTTTTAATTCTTCCTGAATCTCGATAATTCACAAAACGTGTTTTAATGACACCAGCGGAAATATAAAAAACGAAAAAAAGAATCAAAAATTTTAAATATATGCTCATCTTTCAATTATTAAATTGTTTATGAATATACTATATCCCTGTATCATCAATTCCCACATGGTCTAGTGGTTAGGATACCTGGCTCTCACCCAGGAGGCCCGGGTTCGATTCCCGGTGTGGGAAATAATTTTTTTTTTCTTCCTTCCGATTTCATTTTTTTACGTTTTCAGAACATAAAATTTACTCAAATGTTTTTCTTCCAATTACCGATTCACGACACGAGGGTGTCACCAAAGCGCTTCCATCGAACATGGGTTGAATTGCCGTAAGGTTAAAAACTTCCAGGTTTGCGTGTTGACCGGATTTGGACTATTAAAGTTTGATAAAAGATTTTTTACGAAACGTGAAACAATCAATATAATACCGGGATTGCACTATAAAAGTTTCGTGAAACCTCTTTGATAAAACTTGAAGAGAATGCAACTACACTGACGCGGGACCTGCATTAATTACTTCTTGTTGGGATAAACACTATCTTTAAGAATTTTAACTCATGGACTTTTAAATATGGAGTTGAAAATTTTCGTACGTGTATAGCATTGCAATATTTAACTAAATTGATAGCATTCTAACTTTTCAGAATTGATTTTCAGCATTTTGGCTTCTAGAATAAGTGAAAACAGGGATTATATCGTACTCAGGGCGGGTCTAGGGTTATGCGGCCCATAGGCGGAGATAGACTTGAAAGTCTGGGGGCCACGATGATTGCTGGGGGGATCATGATGATGATGATGCACCCACCACCCTCCGTATTTCCGCCCATGGCTGCGGCTACACGGGTATAGAAAGTTCGCGAAATCAAGGTTAAGAAGAAAAAATTGCGGAAAAAAAAATTAGATGTATATTGATGGGATAATATTTGTAGAGGAAAACTAATTGTTTTGATGCATGACATATTCAAATATTCGAGTTTTACGAGTCATTTTACTTTTGGGGTTATACGCCAGAGGGGTGTCTCGAAGAAATATCTCGCACGGATGAGAATTTTGTCTCGAGAAGCCCATTGTATTAAAAAGGCATTTGTATAAGTAAAGCCCGGAACTTCAGGCACCAAAAATGGAAAAAATAGGCAGGCAAAAAAAAAAAGCATTAAAAATGCTTGAAATAGGCAGTTTCTGAAAGGCATTTATATATAACTCATGGAAGCAAAGTAACTAAAAGAGCTAAGGTGTCCAAAAATAGCTAAAAAATGTGTTGCACTTAATCCGTTTACTGTTTCAGTTGTAGTTTATAATAACTGCATATTAATATTAAAGTTAAATTGATTTCATGCCAAAAATAAAATGTTAGTGGACTCTCGTGATTAGACCAATTTCAGGCATTTTAGGCATCCTAGGCCCAATTTTCGGCGTTTATGGCAGGAAAAATTTAAAAAAGGCATTTTTATACAAAAAAAAGTGTGAAAATGGGCAAAAAAGGGGCATTTATGACATTTTACCTGAACGTCCGGGTTCTAGATACACTTCACGTGAAGGTGATCACTTAGGTGAATATGTACGTAGAAAAAAAAAAATCAGTCATCTTTGGTTGTTTTACGAGGATGTTCGCGGTCAATTTCTTGGGTGGGGGGGGGGGGAGTGTGTTTTTTAAAAAAAAATGTCTCCAAAATTAATATTTTTGAAAATGGCAGCGTCGATGTGGATACATGAAATTCAAATTTAAGCAAGAATACGATACATGAAAGGCAAATTTCCATTCTTTTAATAAAAAAAAAAGTGCGGCATCCCTTAATTGTGTGGGGCACATTTTTCTTTTTTCTCCGATATGCGATGCTTAAGTTGACAGCGATTTCAAAACTTTTTGAAGAGTGACTCCTTCATTTGACAATTTGATGTGCGCCCCCCCCCCCTTCTCCACATAGTGACCATGTGACTCGGTTTCCGGTAATTTTTTTCTTCTTAACGCGTTATAAATGTGCTTTAATTTCTGTAATCAGTGATGAATAAAATCAAATTATTTTTGGATATTTATAGTTGGCATATGAGATTTCGATCTATCCACATGCTGTCTCAGCTTTGAATCTTGTGGATCTTCACTTCGATACAGTCGCACTTGTCAACCGAAGTCATGGTCGCTATCATCAAGCGCAGGGCCCGATATAAAAATACTCTCGGTTAGGAAGAATAATTTTAATTGATTTGTTACATTATTTTTGAAATATTCATAACAGTTTCATGGTTGTAGCACAACCACAATTGCTTCATGGTACAAAAAAATATTTTTCAATTTACAGTAGCATTTTCTTTTTTTGCCAGTGCACGGTGTACCTCCTCCCGCAATATTTTTAACCTCCCCGCTTCTACCCGAAACTTCTGAGCTCTCTCGATGTTTTCTACTTCATCAAAAGAGCTTCATAAATGACACACTAGCCGCTTAAGTGCCCTAAAGCTGTGCTACATGTCACTTAAAGGATCTCTAAACGTACCACGGAACGCTTATGTGTTCTGAAACTGTGCAGCAGGTCACTCAAGTGCTATGTAAATCTGCTACGGGCCTACTTGTGACCTTAAAATGTGCCATGGGTCCCTTAACCGATCTGCAAATGTGCCACTTGGTTCATTTTACAAAATTAGGTTTAAGGTGGCTGACCATGGGTTTAGCATATATCACTTAGAGGATTGGTAGCTATGAATTTCTTAATGAGAAATTTTGAGTTCTTAGCCTTCAAATAGCGTTGAAATTAATACAAATTGATTACAACAATACAAATTGATTACAAGGTATTAAGGTATTTTCTTCAGAAATAATTTTATTAAAATATTTTTTCATCTCTGGAGGTGGAGAGTGCACGAGAGGGCTCGTGCCACCAGCCTCCCACGTACGTCTGTCTGATCCCAATATTCATTAGGATGTAGGGGGACAGCGTTGATAAAATTTTGCTGACACGGGGTGTTGTCAAAAAAACTGCAGACGTAATACTTGAACCTCCTCTAAGTAAAAATATGTAAATATGTCAACACGAGAAAAATACCTAATGTTGCGAAAAATAAATTACTAATTCGGTCGTTTTCATTTTTCGAGAATCTCTCGCTACCCACACTTGGGATTCGGAAACCACGGCGCTAAGAAATACGGTGTAAAAAAAATAAATTCAAATCTAAGAAACTAATTAATACAATCATGTCTGTAAATGTCAAAAGCCTAACCGATAATTTCCCCCACGAGAACTTCACAGGTTGGTAAAGTAAAAAACCGCAGTTATATTCACTCTTACGTGGGAATAAAGCAGCTTGCTAATGATACCATAAACTTGTATGAGGGTGGTACCACGAAAATCCCACTCATAACCTTGAAATTCATCTCAACTCAGTCACTATCGTGGAATTAAAAATACTTATCGATATCCAATATCGATACAGTAATTGTCACCCGAACCCGATGCATATATTATTGAAGATATACATGCACAATGATCACAATACATTTTTTTTAAACAAAAAGTTTATTTCTACGAAAATTCCACACAAAATACAATGAAAGCATAACATCTCTCTAAAAGGGTGGGGGAAACAGAAAAAAAAAATACATCGTTCAAAAACCAATATATAAAAAAGCAGGGGGAAAAAAGACATCGAAATATGGCACAACCTGCTTTTTCATGATGGCAAAACATAAAATATTTAAGAAAACAGTTCAAGCATCATTATTAATGCATATATATATAAGTACATACACATATAATATATCATTTAAAAAAGTGCGTTTAAAATCTTGGTTTAGCACAAAAAGATACTCTCTGCGCAGCTGGAAGTTCTTATATTTGTATGAAATCTTAACATTAACCTCTTAAATACTTGAAATTTAAAAAATTCCACCAAAAAAGTGTCTCCTTTCTTAAATTTTTCAAAATTTAAAATTTTCAAATGTATTTAGAAACGGATATCGTTACATCTTTCAAAAGTCACTAACGGTGTGGATGAACGGACAGACATGTTATGTAGCGTTCTTTAACGTAATTACATTTATTAAAAATTTCATAAACAGTAAGTTATATTAATAAAATCTTCAATAATATAACTGAAGGCCCCCGAGAATGGGGGCAATGCCTTCCCATAGAGTCAATGACGAAGCCGACTGTTCTAATATACATTCATATATTATGTAAATCATCACCATACCCCTCCCCCGAAAAAGATTCTAGGCAAACCCGTCGGGACGCCGATGAATTCAGAAATTCAATAAGTTTATGATAATTTGAATTTTTTTACACGAACAAATGAGATCGGAGTTGATGATTTTCAGACTTAAAAACTGGCCAAATGCTATTTTGTTCACATATAGGCAACATCGAGAAAGAAAATGGCGTAAACGAAATTAATTTACACACACATGTATCTTGAATAAAGCCTCCAGATAAGTGTTTGAAAGTGAATGAAATTATAAAAAAAGAATAATCTTGACATCGTTTTTAACCCATCTTGTAAGAGCGGAAGGAGAAAAATGTGCTCAGGAGATACAGGACCGAGTTGACGAGGCCGAGAACCTATATCACAAATTGAAAGAGAGAAAAAACTGGTAAATATCTCAAAGAGGGGAAAAGAATCTGCAAGAAAAGTGTATACAGTGTGTCCAGGAAGTCCTTACCTGATTTTTTTCCCCTTCTCAAACCCCGTCAGTCGGTGACATAAACTTCCAATTGCAAAAATATTTTAAATCTGAGTTTCCCAAAGTGGGCGATGGAATGGTCCGGGGGGGGGGGCGATAGAGAAATTCCCGAATATAACGTAGGATCGTATGGGTACACTTGAGTTGGGGGGGGGCAGCAATGAGAGAAAAAATTACTGAAGGGGCGATGTAACAAAAAGTTTGGAAAACTGTTTTAAATGAACCAAATATTATGGTACTTTTACATTAACAAATTTAAAAATTTATTTTTTATGTTTTCCCTCAGGCACGGTAGCCCAGGTCGATAAGACCTGAAGTATCAAAGGATGTTTAGAGGTGTCGCTAGTTTGATACCCGGTTCGCCCTCGTCAGAAAATTTCCTGACACAGGGGTACGACAGAAACGGGGGATTAGCGCACCAATCTCTCGACGAGTATAAAAAAAAGGGCTGCCTTTCGGAATCGGCAATAAATTGTAGTTCCCGGTCTAATTAACCCTCGTGTGTAGAAACTGACCGTGGTGCGACAAAAATGATCAAATGATATTTTCCCTAAGGCGTTGTAGTCATATCTACAGGAAAACGTTTGTCCTTGCACTGATATAGCAAACGTAAGTTTCATCATCGTACGACGAAAATGAAACGATATATTTAATTTCAAAGTTTTCAATTACTTTCTAGTTTTGGGAGCCATCTTAGCTGTCACTGAGGCGCTGTAAAAAAATATGACTGAAATACAGTCGAATCCCGTTTTAACGAATACCGTTATAGCGAAAATCTCGTTTTAATGAATACTTTTCTGATCCCTCCCAGATAAGTTTACATAGAAACAAGGCAAAAACCTGGAATTCCTTTACAACGAAATTTCGCTATAACGAAGTGACTTCTCCGGTCTCTTGGAGTCTGTTATAACGGGATGCAACTGTATTTAAAAATTCGTTTTTCCCCACTTAATGTAACTCGGTGTTACTAGTCTGTGATTCACTTGATGAAAGACATTCTAATAATTTTGCTGAATATTTTTTGCATGTTTAAATTAACGAATAAAATAAATTTAATTTCCCGTTCGTTAAATAAGTAATTTATTTAATTGTATGAAGTTTTTATTTCAAAATAGTGGAAAAATATCAGTCATAATCACCAGTATTTCCATCTGAGACATGTTTGAGACCGATATCATTTGGTCAAGTAAAGATTCAAGTACTTTGCTACTGAATTTGTGAACAACCCTTGAATCCCCCTCAAACTTTACAATTTAATATCCCTGTTAACATTTATAGTATGGCAATGAAACATTTGTTTTTACATATTTAAGAAAGGACAGATTTTTTTTTAAGGAAAAGGGACTGCGGGAACATTAAAAAGTTTAGTTTTTTTTTTAAACTTTTTGGAAAATTACAAAAAAGCCGGATTTAGTGATTCTTAAAAATTTTAATCAATTCCTTTACGGCATGATATGAACACTTACTTCTTAAAAAAAAAGTACAGTTTGAGGTTTTGTCTACGACCTTCCTGGACACGCTGTGTATATTTATAATACATTATTTACCATTACATGCTATATTTTATGTACTTACACCTGCAGCCATTTTGCCCTCATAATCAGCATATCTGTAGTTCCTGTTGCGTTCTGATACGACGATGAGAAAAGAAAGACTCGCGCTGATGTAGAAGATGAAAGCGAACAAATGATACATAAATTCCTGAGGGGAAAAAAGCATCATATATTATTTTTATTGCAAATGATATATGCTAATAAATATTGTACATTTTACGTAAAAATATCGAAGTAAAGCACAAAAAGCATGTTTTGTAACTACAGTATTTAAATAGTTTGTTTTTAAACTATACGATATTGAGTTCTTTGTGGGCTTTATTGACGTCAGTCCAACATTCTGCGTCATGAAGCCACGGCTTATACAGCTTTAAAAGTTAATTTTTAGCTGTTGCGGCTAATTCAGAAACCCGCGGTCCATTCTATATTTTTTTTTTCTGTAAATTCTGACTTCAAGCGACTCTAATGAATTATGAAAATTTCTGTTTTAATGAACTTAAAAGTTTTGAATTTTACTCCAGTGGATAATGTTTATTGCTTGATGAGTAGTAATATGAAATTCTCAAAGAAAACTTGAAAGTCAAACGTTCAGAACTTAGTTTCATTCAAATGTGTGTTAAGTGTTTTTTAGTTCTTGAAGTAGAACCTCATGCGGCTTATAAGAAGCTTCGGCGTTTCTACAAAAACGTTTTCCTGTCCAGTCATTTTTCTGGATGCGTCTTATCTACCGGATATTACGGTAGATCTTTCAAGAGTTTATTTAAAATATGGTAAAATTTTGATTCTTCTCCCTCGAATAGAGTAGGCTATATAATACGCATTTTATGAGTCGATTCACCGTTATATTCGTAATTTTTTCGAATATCGTATACCATGGTTTGTAAGCCAATCATAGACTAAAGATATGATACTACTATTATTACTCTATGAAGTCAATAGTGGCACACCATAATATTAACCCTTAAATGCTGATTTTTTTTTTCCGAGCTAATAATTTTTTATAGTAAATGACGCGTATAGAAAATGTAAAAAAAATCTATTATCTCATTTAAAAAATCTATTTTGAATTGTATTGCTTATACAGGGCCTTGAAGAGGCCGTATAGAATCCCAAAAATAGATGTATTGAAGTAATTCACATATGTAACTATCTAATTCCAAATCTATAACTACCTTCCTCGTGATTCAAACTATAATAAGAAAAATTGTTGCAAATTTCAAGGTAAAAACAAAGAAATGCAAACAGCATTTTAACAAATTATCGAAGACACATGCTCTGCAACAAACAGAGTTGTCGTTAATTGGGGCATCTACCAGTAAATCCAAAATATCAAATGGAAAAAATATGGCATCCACTTATGTGCAAAGGCAATTCTGAATTTTTACCTTCAAACTTGCTATAGTAATGAACGTCTAAAGGACCCTTTACATATATGCGGAGCAACGCATTCAATTGTTAGGCACGGTCACATACTGGAGTAGGGCTCCAGGCCAAGATTTTTCACGTCCTTCCCCACCCCCCAAAAAAATAAATTCATAGTGGGGAAAAAAAAAAAGAAACAGGATTTGTCCCACATCTGGAGCCCTATCATCCTCTCTCTTGTATGGGAGCAACAGTATTAAGACGAGAAAGTTTGTCACAAAAATTTTCAAAACCCCAAGAAGTATTTGGAAGAGAGATTAATTTTCGTGTGAGCCGTGTTATTATTCTGTAAGGAAAAAATTTTTTGGTTGTGAATAAGGACGTTTCTTACGATGTCATTACGGTGTATTGAGGTCTACAACCGTATTCATGATATTCAATACCAAAAAATACGAATACACGAATAATTTTTAAAAAAAAACGAGAAGTGTCTACAGTTAAAACTTTTTGAATTTACTAATTGAAAATAATTTTTGGGACACTAGGAGATTTCTTTAAAATAAGAATTTCGCCACCCTAAAAAAAATACGTAGTTTAAATAACTCGGCAACACACAAAGCTTCTTTATCCACCACAAATTTAAGAAAAAAAAGAGGAAATACTTACCACCGACATTTCCACAAAGTCGGTTCCATTCTTTTTTAGTTTTTTTGAGTGGGAAGAAAACCCACATTTCTTACATCATCTTATACAGCGCGACACCCTCCTCCTCCTCCTCCTTCATCTTGGGACACAACAGCCGCCTCGCGCGCTTGTGTGCAACATACACGTGCTTAAAACTTGAAACAAAAAAGCGAAGTAAAAAGAAATATCCTCCAAATATCGCGTGGGTGTTCAACGATTACAGACAGTTGACGCGTTTAATAATATTTTTTCCCCTCTCTCTCTCTACCATTTAAACTACTTTGGCACGTCAAAAAAAAAGTGTTCTTCTCCCCTTCAAGAGAATCCCTGCAACAGAAAAAAAAAGTTCTATTTTGAGGAGCTTACCATCCATACGAACCAGACCGGATTCAGCAGAGAACACTACAGGGTCAGCGCAAGCTAATGGAAGGTTCGCTCTTCCGGTTCACATGTGAATGATGGTTCCTTTTTTTTGTTTTTTTCTCCCATGTTGCTACTGTAATCAAGTTAATGTGAAAGAGAATAATGAGCAGTGTTGTCACTAGATATGAATAAAACACCTTTCATATCCAACTGAAAGTTGATACACCTATACATGCGCTACTACGTAATTTCCTGACGCGTATAGCAACACCGCCTTCTAACGTACAGAGCTGTCATACGGGGCGAAAAAAAAAGAAGATATTTTTGCGGTTCTTCGTGTCGAAGGGTCGTTTTAACGTTTTGCGGCCCTGTGTCGAACCCTTTTACGATCACAGGAAGGTCCCTGTTAATAAATTTGGCTTCTTAGCAAAACACATAAGCTATATGAAAAACTCAATAGCTATCATGCAGGGATCCTCATTTTAAGGGGGTTATAAAATACGAATTGTACCAACGAAGTACCAAAAAAAATGGACTGCAAATGGTTCGGTACTTTTTTTCGAAGTAACAGTTTACATTTAAAACAGTTAAAAAAGTTTAAAACCGAGCGAAATTGGCTTGTTTACTGGAAATTACTGTAGTGGGTTTTTTTTTTCATACAATTTGATGTAACTTACAAACAGCGTCTTGGGAACCACAGTAGCGACCATAAGGGACATCAGACTGGACAACAGCAGCAGGAAGGTGGTCACGAGGAAAGCGAATGACACCAGAAAGAATAATGTATGTTCAGCTCCTCCAGAGAAACCCTCATAGCCCTTGTTGTTCTTGTAATAAGCGACAAGGCCGAGGCAAGTAGCTCCAAGAAGCTGAAAATACAACAGAAAAAAAATTAATTAGCCATGTCACACAAAGCATATACAGCATAGACGGCGTTTATTATAATCACGGACAATGTTATCATTCGGATGTTGCTATCGCTTTCACTAAATAGGTACGGAACGGACTAATATCAACATGGAAAAAAAAAAAATTGGTTTGAGGACTTCGGTAAATGTTTTTTTTTTTTCGGACGTTTTTCTTTTTGCATATTTTGAAGTTAAGGTTAAACCAGTCTCATTTATTCGCAATAAGTTATTGTTATCAATCTGCAAGACCATGCGAAGTCAGTATTAACAAAAATATCCATACATATGTTCACAATATCCTAATTGGACAGTAACAGCCGCTATGAACCATGCATGGGCTGCTTTTGCAATTTCTTTCCTTTAGTGAAGGCATATGTAAATGTAAAAATGTCTCTTCTCAAGTTCATGGTCAGTTTCTTTCAGCTGACCACATTCAATTCCTCGAACTCTCTCAAGGGAATCTATAGAACGTACCGTACATTATGAAAAGTATCGCAATTCGTACATACATATTAAAAAGTTTCATTCCAACTCCTTTTATTTCAGAATTTTCGAGATATTTTGCTTAAAGGAAAAAATATTCAGTATTTAAATCACATCGAAAAAAAAAAATGCTTGATTTAACATTCTGAAACCTGTCATGTTAGAAAGAAAAACGGAGTATTCCAATTCCCATAAGTCCCGTTCGACCAAATGGTACATATGGTCATCTTACACATAACCCGGATTTTTTGTTATAATTATCAATCGCTTATTATTATCATAAACCCCGACTCCCGAATTTGATCACATTAAGCAGCGTGTACTGTATAATTGAAAAAAAAAAAACTAAATTATCAGTTGATGATATCGCTCAAAAAAAATATTTTTAATCCGATATATTTCAAAATCGTACTAATGAAATAATGAAAATATCCAATAGATCTAAAATGGATTCACGTGCGATATTAATTATAAGAAACAAAAAAAAAACAAAAAAATTTTAATAATTTTTTTTACAGAGAATTCCGTCATTTCTTGAAATTGGCGGTCTTTCGAAAGACGAAAAGTCGCCAAAAACTTCAGTGCGTTTTGTTTTACTAATTTTTTTTGTTTTTTTTCGGTCGTTCACCAAATATGGAAGAGAACTGCCTCTCGTGCTGGAGAAGTTCTCAAGAAAGAGACAGATCTTATTCCCGCTTTCTTAGCAGCGGAGAAATGAGGTCGCCCAAAGAAAGCGAAAAGATGTTCCTCCGCGCGAACTGAAAATACACACGCGACTCTCTACACCCAAAACAAAACCAACGCCCAGTATCCTAATAAATTATTCGACAGACAATCCCTCTGAAAAGATATCTACGCTAAAATTTTCGGATTATCATACACTTATTTAGCATTCGACTCGCATTTTCACTGAGCCGGAAGAAGTAAAAAAGCGCCGAGTCTTATCATTGCGTGTCCGACCTCAAGCCAACATCCGTTTGTCCTAAATATATTTATTCGAAACTTTGACTAAATGCAGATTTTGAAAAGGCTATTCATGCAAAAGAATTGCAAAAAAAAAAAAAATGGTGTTAAGTTATTCGTTTTTGCGCAACTCTATTTTGCAAAAGTCAAGGTATTTTTCAATACGTATTTTTATGCAATAAAAAAATAAATTCAAACTGTTTTTGTTTTGTCAGTAGTAGAGAAATTCGACGTCTCCCCATAGGAGCTTCTACGCGGCCCAGAAACGCACATTTCGCTACTATTTTTGTCGCAGGAATTGTTGAAATTACGTTGAAATTGAGTGATAAATGGTTTCAATTAAATACAGGATGTCACAAATTTGTAAATATATCAAAAATTCATAAATATTGAAGGAATTTGGTGTACAGTCGAACTTGGTCAATTCGAAGTTCCAGAGGACAGCAGAAAATTCATCAATATAGAATCTATTTTTTTTCACTGAAAAAATCAAAAACTACTATTTTTTTTCTCTACACTACAAATTCTTTTTTGGTACAGAAAAAAAGTTCAAATTTTTGTCACCAGATGGTGCTGCACAAAAGCTAATCACTGGAAATATGCAAATTAGAATCGTGTAAAATGCAGGGTGTACGATTTTTTAAAAGATCTGAATTTTCCTGGCGCTTACATAAGGTTGGCCATAGGTGGATAAAGCACTATTAGTGAAGTTGTTTTACCTCAGCCACGAATCGCCCGCTGAAGCTTTGCAAACGTTTCGGACGCAGAAAAGATTGAAGAAAGTTCAATCGATCCTGATTCACTTACGTGCAGTGCACTCAATCAACAAAAAATTTAAACTAAATTTTTTTTTTGTTTGTACCAAAAAAAAAAATCCCCTTTCGTGAGAATAATTTCCCGCAAACCGCATTGAAATATATCAATTCCTTCAATTTTTTTATGAATTTTTAAAATATTTTACGAATTTATGGTATACCCTGCACATATTTTTTTTTTCAGAAAGTGTTTACTATGGCATCCTGATGAATCAGAGTTGCATGGAAGGGGTGTGATAGCGCGGAAAAAAGCTTCCTGATGACTCAAAACATCTTCAGCAATGAATGTTTTAAAATAGAATGACTCAGGAAAAGTGGATGATGACTCAACGAGTTAGTTATCGTATCTTCATCAATGTCGAGTGAATTTGTCTCTCGGCAGATGTAAATAATCCTTGGATCAGACTTTGCTTTCCAACGTTTGAAATCTTTAGACGACGTTTAAAATATCTCTATGAAACAAATAATCACTACTGTATTACCACAGTCATGAATTTTTAACGTTTTAATCCATATTATTTTTTAACATTATCAGGAATTCAAATGGCTTCACTAAATTGAAATTGGGTCGTGCGTGCGAGTGTGGAGCCAGATGGACAAAATGGGGGTATTAAATTCAGGGTCTCCGAATCCAAACAAGAAATATTCACTAACTAAAACTGTTTAATCCTAATAATGGTGGGGCAAAGGAGAGGCAAAACTTATTCTGGGCGGCGTAATTACACTCCCTACTTTCTTAGTAACACAAGAAGCATTATCAGCATGATTTTGTTATATTTCTTGCTCGTAATAACCAACGTCACGAGGGGCGGAGCTTTCGGTGAAACGGAATTTCGGAGTTCATTATCGGAAAATGAAAGCATTTTTTAGTGAATCAGTATATGATAGCTGGGCACTCGCTTCGCGAGCAAATGTTAGAAGATAACAAAAACGCAGTTATAAAATCATCGAACACAAAAATCCTAGTCTATCTTGGGATGGACCTACATAAAACAGGCTGTATTTTGCCCGAGGGGCACAAAGTCAAATTCGTGATCTATAAACAGTGCAGTGTACCACTTAACAAAAATGTTTTACCCAGTGTTTTCCAAAGTGGGCAATATCGCCCATTTTAGAATAGTTCGGTGGGCGATAGCAGCTATACGGGTTTAGTATAGGAACCTATGTGTGAGCTTGATTTTGTCGCGATGAGAAAAAAATTTATTTGGATAAAGGGGCGATGATAAAAATTTATTTGAGGAAAGGTGGGGCGAGAGACGAAAAACGTTGGGAAACTATGATTTAACAGATTTAAAGAATTTTTTAAAACATCTCGGAATGTTCTTGCGATCATCTCGACCTCGATTCAACGAATAAAAAGTTATAGGTACCGTCCGATTCTTTAAAGCGAGGTTGAACTGTGTGTACTTTTGAATTTGCCCAGATCTATTGAATGAAGTATTAATTATTGAAAATCTAACATGAGAAATATTTTGTAAAAAATTAACTTAATTAAAAATGTACACGTGAAAACACCGCTGTGGTGGTCGAGTGGTTATAGTGACGGACTCGCGATGCGACGATCCGGGTTCGAGCCCCACAGTGGTGGTCGGCTGAAGTTGGTTTTCTGTGGTTCCCAACTTCAAGGCGCAAATGCGAGCCGATCTCCGCGTTAAAAAGTCTCGCCACAGAGAGCAACAGTCCTACAACAATAAATCATTCAATCATAACACTTCACTCATAGTTAGAAAAACTAGTGGCAGCTGGCAGCACTACACATAACAAGCATTACAGAGAAACAACAAAACTTCACGCCAGGTTTCACTACACGTACACGCACATTCCCGCATGTACCGATTCGTTGGGGGGTTCCGGGGGGTGTGTGGGCTAGTAGTAGTAGGTAGGGCCTCCAAAAAAAATGGCTCGGGGATCCATGATGTTCTTAAGTCAGCCACCTCGTTGGGCAATTTGCCTGTTGTGGCGTTGTATTTGTATATGTATTGTATTGTATAACATGTTAAAATTCTTCACCCTTCAATTTAGTTTTTCCCTGTGTCGTATATAGTGAAACCTCGATATAGCAATGCTATGCATACCGAGAAAAAACATCGTTGTATTGGACCATCGTTACATCAAGAGGCAGCAGTTTAACATCAATCTCGCCACAGAGGCAACAGACATACGACGGTACACAATTATTCGATCATTACACTTCACCAATAGTTAGAAAATTTGATGGCAGATACCAGCACTACACAAAGAAAGCATTACACTGAAACAAACTTCACGCCAGCTTCACAATGGGTTCACACACATTCCAAAATGTACCAATTCGTCAGAACTGCCACAGAGGAATATGGACGAGGTGCATATGTGGTTTAGTAACAGTAATTAAACATCAGATTGTAGACATTTCCACACAAGACTTGAAAAAATATCGTTAGAGAGGGGGTTTTATCGTCGTAGCGAGGTTACACCGTATTAAGATTTCATACGCAATGGACAAACCACAAGTACAGTAGAATCTCGCTAATCCAGCAAGTATCAGACCAGTGTGTGCCGGATTACTGGAAGTCAATTGCAAAAGCCCATTTAAATAATATAAACTTCAGCGCTAAGACATGCAGTGATGTGTTTTCCCTCTTCTATGCTCCAAGAAAATCCGCAAAAAAAAAACCGCCGGAATAGCGCATGGCCGGTTTATCGAGAATCTACTATACTGATTTTCACTTTGAGGGGAAAAGTATCATCGTAAATTTCATTCATCAATAATGAAATCTTAATTGAAGAAAGGTGTGTTTTTGTCACGTTTTTGAAAAAAATTTCGATTTTTCTATTTATGCCATCTATAAAATCTTTATAAAACTATTCTGTTTACAAAGGAATTTCGATGGTATTTGCATCTATTCCAACTTTTTAGATTAAAAAAAAAAAAAGCGGAATGTAATTTTTGCAATAAGAAAATTTCCGATGATTTCTTTAATACACATACGGTACATTTGATGAACACACAGATCGGAAGATTTTTTTGTGTCGCTATTATTTTTTGAAAATTACATTTTTCCCGGAAAGATGCGGATCGAGTTGACACGTCTGAATGGGGCGTCTGTCTGTCCGGCACCAGAAATTCCGGATCGATACTTTCCTTACCGGAAAGTATGTATGCAACAGTTTGTATAGCAGGAAGTGCACATTTGCACAACCTTTTCTGTCCGCGGGCCAGACTTACGGTATTTCTGCCAATCGTGCGTCAGAAACTTATAAAGTGACCACGATTCGTATTTTACAGAATATTCTCGTAATTTTGGTCCCACATTTTTTTAAATAAAAAATGTCCCAATATTTTTCCTTACCTTCAACAAGGCTTAGTTGACTTTTTGAAATAAAGAATTAAGATTATTTTCATGATTTATAATATTATGACAATTATGTCTCATTGTCCTAATCAGTGTTATAATCATATAAATATATTCATCTCCCAGATTTGTCAAACATATACGTTTTTTGATGAATTACAATTTTACTAGCACTACTCATTTTCCGCGAGTGGCGAATTTTCAGCAATTTCACCAATAGTTGGCAACTATACTTACCTTTGACAAGTTTTTTTTTTAAACTGTCACAAACTTTATTCAATCAAATTCATTCAAAAACACAATACAATATATAATGCGATATATCTAAACATATGCAAGTGTATCGATATATATAGGAGTTATCAAGGGGTAATTATGCCTGTACTGACAACCAATCAACGAAATTAATGATCATAGTCAAAACAAATTTCACAGTCATATATAATGCACATTTTAATAATAGTAAACATAAGCGGCAATTTTAATTGAGGAACCGTATTCGCATTGTCCCGTGATATTCATTTAAAAATAGTCTTCAATGTTAGTGATAGCAGCAACGTAACTAAATAATTCCTTTTTAAATTTAGAATATGAAGCTATATTTGTTAATTCGAATGGCAAGGTATTGTAAATTTTGGGAGCTAAATAGACGAAGTGTTTCTTAAACATCTCTTTTCTATGTAAAGGGATTTCAAATATTTCACCAGGTCTCCTCAGAGAAATAAATTTTTTAGGAGAGCATGAATTCTTATTTTTATGAAGTGTCAATATCGATTGGTAGACAACCAAGTATCGTAAACCCAAGATGTCTGCCGGTAGCACCAGAAGTCAAAACCGAATGACTTAAAAGTTTAAAAATCTATTTTGAGAGGTTATGCTAGGAAATGGGGATGTGATTATAAAATCAACCTAAGTTGTTATTTCATATTGTAATGAAGACTTCATCCAAGCGTAGTTTATAATGTTCGTAAAAAGGAAGGATGGACAATTTTATGGAAAGGATAGAACCTGTAGAGAAAATATCTGTTTTTTGGTTAGTATAGCAATGTACGTGAGATTTCCATTTCAAGTTTGAGTCTAACTAGATTCCAAGATATTTCCAAGAAAAAACTCTATTTACATTAGGACAGTTACAATCATTTCTTGAGCAGTCTAAGATGTGATTTGAATACTATGTCTGAATTGCTATCCCCCAAATGAAGCTGTAATAAATGTAGTTTTTTGGAGATTCAAAATTTCATATCGTTATTATAAAACCAATCATTGATTATTAGAAGATCGTGTTCAACATACCTTTTAAGCGAATGTAAGTTTCAGCGCACATAAATCAATAATAAAAATGATGAAAAGAATATCGGAACTAAAATAGAGTCCTGAGGAACTCCTCTTGTTATATAGTTGTGTATTCACTGAAACAGTTATTTAACTTTCAGTTTTCTATCGTTTAGATAAGACTTGAACCACTGCAACATTTGGCGTCTAACACCAGCGTTAGATAATTTATAAAGTAAGATCTTGTGATTGACGTTTTGGAAGTGAATGATAACTTCAATCGCCTTTGATAAATTTTTGGGCGTTATATTTTTTGGCGTATATTTATTAAGGAAATATGACCTGCATATGTATTTATGTGGTGTTGTAAAAATTGATACTTTTTTTCCATTTCCGCGGGGAGGGGATGGAACCCCTGCGGGCTGGAGCACCCTTGGTTTATAGGAAATAACCAATGACAGAAATTGATAACTTCATTGAAAGTTTAAATAAATATTCCTCATGGAAAACAATTTTTTCCCCCCGATTCGAAAACTTCATTTAAAAATTAATTTCTAAATACATGTTTTTCATGATCTGACATTTTAATATTCTCAGTTTATCGACGATATACATATTTGAAAAAAAACACCGGAAAAAATTAGCGAGGAGGATGGAATTTATATGCAAAGCATTTTGTAGTTGATAAAGCTTTTTTTTTTTTATTGGCATTAAGGCTGATCCGATTGATGAATCAATCGGGTCAGTAACTCAATCAATTGCCGGTCTCAGTTAAAACTTTCAGTTGAGTTAATCGACTAGAGTAATCCGATTAAAGTTTTTTATTAACAGTTCGTAATTTCTTTTAAATTCGACGACACCGATTAGATGCCTTAAATTATTTTCCTAGATATACCATTTCAGATAAGTGACTCATATTTGAATCAATATTTTGATAAAATTATTCAACTTTGGAGGAAGCACAACTCGATTTCACGAAAGCTGGTGATGGTTTCAATGTTAAATTGGAAGTTTTTTGACAGAAGTTTTACAAGACAAGACTAAAATATGTTGTCTCCTCTCTGAATAGCAGCTTTCGTATTCGCGCCTCCAGTACCATATGGAAACAGTTTATATTAAAAAAAAAGTAACAGTATGAACGTCGAAGATATTTTCGAAATCGGTGGCTAAACTAAAATTACTGATTTTCGGAAAAAAACACTAAGATTGAAGAAATTCTAGAATCTGACAAAAATGTTCAGCATTACTCTAACCGTGCAGCCTTGATTTCTTAATCTATTCCAATATTTGTTTACATCTAGCATTGAGAGAAATGAACAAAATATATTTTTGTAGCATCAATTGATAAAAACGAAGTCACCAAATAATGTTTGCTATAAAGTAATAAATATCATTTGAAAATATTGGATTAAAATTCGATTAAAATGCTGATTAATCGATTAAAATTTTTTGATTAACAAGTTCAAAATTTTAATCCATTCCCAGCCTTAATTGCAATTGACTTATAAACTTACCGTCTCAAACAACTTCAGCAAACCTGATGCAGTCCTGAGGATACCAGTGTTTAAAATAATAGCTGTCGCGGTTGTGGACGTGGTAGTCCTCGTGACAGTGACCGAGTGGGACATATTGACTGTGTACGATAATGATTTTTGCGCTATAATTTAATATCTACGTTATTTGTTTACGTTTGCCGGTGAGTGTATGAAAGATACGACGGAGAGGAAAATGACACGTAACACGACGTAAACACACGCCGACGCCCTAACAACTGAAACCGTTCCGGAATATAGTCAGGGTTATCACTTCTTCAGAGGGCGCCAAGAATCACGCCAAAATCATTTACGTACTTGGCTTTTTATTTGATAGAAAAGTTTTCATTTCTCTTCAGGTCAGTCAAGGCAACACTAGCTGGTGTTGGTCAGGGCCACTCTCACCTGTCGCGGGGCCAGGGACAACCTAAAAGCATTGGGAGCAGGTTTGGAATCGGCATCCGGAAAAAAATGCGCACATTTTTGCAGAATATACAGGAATGTTGAAATATATCCACACAAAAAAAATATCTATAAACACAGTTTTAACACAATAAAAATTCAGAACGGAAGAAAATTTTAAACTTTTGAAAGAAATACAGTAATTCCAAAACTAATGAAAGTTAAGACCTAATGAAAGAAATAATGTGAATGAAAACTAATGAAAATTTAGAATTGATTTACGAATAAGAAAAATAATTGAAAAAAAAGATCATAAGCAATTTTTTTTTTTTTTGAAAATCCAGAATTAATGAAAAAATGCCTAATTCAATAGTTGATGAAAAATCGGAATTAATGAAAAAAAAATGCCTAATTCAGGAATTGATGAAAATCCAGAATTAATGAGAGAAATGCGTAATTTAGAAATTGATGAAAATTGAGAGAGAAATTCCTAATTCAAGGAATTGATGCAAATCCAGAATTAATGAGAGAAATTCCTAATTCGAGAATTGATGAAAATCCAGAATTAATGAGAGAAATTCCTAATTCGAGAATTGATGAAAATCCAGAATTAATGAGAGAAATTCCTAATTCGAGAATTGATGCAAATCCAGAATTAATGAGAGAAATTCCTAATTCGAGAATTGATGCAAATCCGGAATTAATGAGAGAAATGCCTAATTTAGAAATTTATGAAAATTTAGAGACATTCCTAATTCAGGAATTGATGAAAATTCAGAATTAATGAGAGAAATCCTAATTCAGGAATCGATGAAAATTCAAAATCAATGAAAAATATCTAATTCAAGAATCGCGGAAAATTCAGCACTAATCAAAGAAATACCTACTTCAGGAATCAATAAAGATCCAGAATTAATGAAAAAAAAAAAGTCTAATCTAGGAATTTATAAAAGTTCAGAATTAGTGAACGAAACAATTTCAGAATTGAATGAAAGCATTTAATAATTTGCCCTCCCATCTTTTGATTCCGAGCTGTGGGTCGTTTTGGTCTACAGCGAGAAACAAAAATGCATTTATTCACCCTGTGGGCAGCGTAGACGAATAGTTTTCCGCAATATTAATTTCCTTAGTTGAAGTCAGACACCTTGCTTTACTTACTAAAAAAAAATTGATTGATATTTTTTCGCTACTATTACCGTGAGTGCGGGGAAGTTCCTCAAAGAGCGGGGCCCCCCCATGGGGGTAATTCCCCCCCCCCCCCCCCCCAAGCGTAGAAGTTAAAGCCGACTGATCGCATTTGCGTATATATGAATTGACATCATACACCCCCCCCCCCAGACTTTCAAGTGTATCTCCGCCTATGGCTGGGCCCGTGTGACTGCACGGCTCTGGTCAAGGGTTCTTAACTTTTTTCAGCCGCGACCCAAAATCAACAAACAAGATCAGCTTCACGACCCATGGGAATGATTGTTTTTCGAAATTAACCCGCTTAAACCAGTGACGCAATGAATGCATTTATGACAGGACTGTAAGTGGAGCCCCGCAAAAATCAAGTCTCTGGTTCGGAACGCATAGCTTAAGAATCCCAGGCTGTTATAGTGGATTTTTGTGATCCATCTCGAAAGCCCCTGTGTGAATTAAATCTGGTTCGGAACGCATAGCTTAAGAATCCCAGGCTGTTAGTGGATTTTTACAACCCATGTCGGAAACTCCAAGCGAATCGAATCAAGTTTGGGTTGTGACCCATAGCTCAAGAATTACTTGGCTGTAAGTGGATTTTTACGTTTCGCTAGTCATGGATGCTGGAGCAACCCCAGTATTTTTTGGCATGCGTCCGAGCACACCAGAATTTATTCAAAAATCAGAATTTTTTTACACGAAACCTAATCAAGCATCGCGGGCCTAAAACACATCTGATGTCCTCGAATTTAATCCCCTCCACTTAGACTGAGCGTTTAGATATTCTTAGCGCCATGCATAAATCAGAGACGCAGAATGAAACATATAAAATAGTAAATACGTAATGAGAAATTAATCCTCAAAAAAGTAATAACTTGTCAAAAAAGAACTACAGGGTGTCCAATAAGTACTAATGCAGCCTTTATCTCATCAACCGTCTGTCGTAGAGGTATAGTTTCAATTTAAAAAGTGCTCAAAAGGCGTCCAAAAATTACGCGGTACCAGTTTTGAGAGTGAAAACACAGTGTGTAACGTAACAAAAAAAAATCTAAATTTTTATACGGTCCCCTTGTCTTCTAACTTTCAGTTAGGAAGTTGTTGCCATGTCCCTCCTGAGGCCAACAAAAACAAATTCCAAGTTTCTAAGTTTCGTTGAGATATTCGAGTTCCAAAATCAGATAAAAGTTGTGAAAGGACAGCATAAATGAGGGAGAGGAGCGTTGTCCGTTAGTTTTTGTTGTTCTTTCATAACTTTTCTTCAGTTTTTCAATTCGAATATCTCAGGGAATATTGCGCTAGGAAACTTGGAATTTTTTTTCTTGGCCTCAGGAGAGACAGGCAACAACTTTCTAACTGGAAGTTACAGAACAAGGGGACCGTTTAAAACTTCGGATTTTTTTTTTATTTCGTTATACACTTTGCCCTCCTATATATGACATATTTTTGAGCCCTCCCAATATTTGCATCGACTTCACGCGCTTTTGCATGTTATACTTGATATTATGTCTGATTTCATAACACACTTGTCAGTCTTCAATTAAAAAATGCGAAAATATTATTAATATTCTCTCATTCTACGAAAATATTCTAATGTACAACCCCCTCAAGCAAAGACGAGCGGGGAAAAAATTTCGAGTTAAAAGTGTGTTTTTATATAAACACTCACACAAAAAATTCCTAAAACTGGTATTACACTAGAAAAGTTTGATAAAAGTTCTTTTACGAAACTTGAAAAACAACCGGTATGCCTATTATTGGGTACATTCGCGCGGATTGAACGATACGATTATTGATTGCATTTTCAAGTTTTATAAAAGAACTTTTACAAAACTTTTATTGTTTAACGCTGGTCTAAGGTTAATTTCTCATCTCAAATCGATGCACATACTTTGCAAGCGAAAAAATTACGGTGGTTTGTATTTCTTCCGTGTGTAGAACTTCCGATATATTAAATAATAGTAATTGGTATAACTGGGCTTTTTGTTCCAGTTTTACCAATTCCCCCGAAGATGCCAATCACTAGTGTTGAGGAAACATTGAGGACCAACTCAAACGTACGACGGTCTTCGAACCCGAATAGACAATTTTCATCAAATTATGGCCACGAAAATCTTATCAAGTATTTCCGACGTAATATTACTTCTGAAACATTGGACGGGTATACATTTACATACTATGAAAATTCAAGCATTTACCATCTCCATTTCAAAATATGGAAGACAGGTCGCGGCACCAGTAACAACAACAAAGTAAACATAAATGCGTTGGTCTACACCAGCGGTTCTCAACCGGTGCTCCGTGTGCACTTCTTAGGTGCTCCGCGGTGACTTAAGGAAAATAAAATAAATAAGTAAATTTGATAGATATATATAAAATGAAAAAAAAGAGGCCTACAGGGTTCCGCCATAAAAATTATATACAAAAAGGGCTCCTCGAGTCAAACAGGGCTCCGATATAAAAGTTATGTACTGAAAAGGGCTCCACGAGTCAAAAAAGGTTGAGAACCACTGATCTATACCATCTAAGTTGTTCCTGAATCCATCCAATCCATCCAATTGTCATTTCCCACGTTCTTTTTTTTTTGCGAGGACATTGCACATTCGTGATTCTGGCATGACGTAGCCGACATATTGTTTGTTGTACAAGCAGAATTTGACAAGATTACGTTTCAAAACAAATTACAGTATGATACATGGTAATTAGCTCAGCTGAATAAAGGCATTCTTTGTTTTTGACATATTTTTTAATAAAAATTTCTTATTTGTAAGTTTTTATTTTGGAGAATCTCTCATGACCCCCACTCCCCCCCCTCCCCCCCCGAACCTCACCTCAGTTCATTGACACGACCCACGGTTTGCGCACCACTGTGATTCGCTCTTACCATAGTTGAATAACAATGTGTTTCAACAAATGAATTACTTTCTCGCTCATTATTGAGTAACGGAATCTCCTAAAAATACATTTTGGAGGTGTTGAAACGTCTGTTGAAAATCATTCGTGTTGGAGATTCCATTCCGGTAAGACGTGTTTGCATCTAACCTCGAAGGAAGGCCTCTGTATGAGGCTTAATCTAGATTCAGGTAAGAATCACAGTTTTCAGGGCTTCGGTCGTGGGCATTGACACGGTTAGGTAGCTCTGGGAAGGGTTCCCAATGTCTTCGTTTGATGTTTTTGTGGTTCGTTGTTCTTTCTCCCCCTGTTAGTTTGGCTTAGCTCTGTGGACCAGAGAGGTACCGAGCATTGTGACCCCCGGCAGTTTGAGTGAGCGAACCCTTTGCGTTCGTCCTCTCTGCATTTGGAGGTCAGTTGCTCAGCCACTTACACTCAACATCGTCGTGGCAATGGTATCACTGGCTCGTTGTTTCGAGTCACTGTGCCAATGGTGCCGGGTTTTGAGGTGGTGGGCTAAGGGTTCGCAGAGCTGAGCAGAAACCGTTTCATTCAAGACTACTGCAGTCAAACGTAGGCATGTACACTAAACCACTGTGGTGTTCGAATGCGAGAACCCGGGTTCGAACTCTACCGTCACCACAGTGGTGGTGAAGTTGGTTTTCTGTGGTTCCCGTAAAATTTTCATCGGGATGGATAGGATTGACCACATGAATTATCAATACACCGTCAATCGACTACTTCGACAAGAGGACACTTATACCGTTTGAATTGTCTGAGCGGAATGGGGTGCTCCACCCCTCTGTCGCGTAATCCTTGATCGATCAAACTTTTGATTGCTCCTGTGATATGATTTTACACAACTTTCTATAATTTACTATTGGTGCCCGTTGCACTTTTGACTTTCACTTGATTTATTTGATTCTTCGATTTACATAATGTTCATTACGATGCACTACATTTAATCTTTGGCATATCAATAAATTCTGGTTTTACCTGAGATACCCGAAGAAGTGCTTACGTTGATTTTTGCGTCAGTCTGGGTGTCTCGCGGTTTCTCCAGTTATAACCGAAGTGACTCCACGCTGATCCAAGGAAAGCCGCCTATTAAGTAAAGCCACCAATTTGCTTAGCTTAAGAGATTTAGAAAGTATTAATTTGTTTACTAGTGTAATTAATGAGATGATTAAGTACAGTAAAACCTCTCTTTTGCGGTCACTGGTGGGACGAAAATAAAATTCGTCCGTAAAAAATGGGTGACCGTTTATCAAGGATTTCAATGGTATATTTTTATTACACCAAGGTAAAATATTATTTGGCCGTAAAAGAGGAGTGACTCCATCAGTGGAGTGTCCCTGTTAAGAGTGGGGTTTACCGTACTAATTACGCAGGGTGCGGTTAACCCCGTACTATTTACGGGGTTAACCGCACAGGCATCTCGTAAACATTTCTCTGGGAAATTTAACCACTTCATGGTATTGAATAACCACTTACTAATAATGACAGCTAAATGTGGTGCCCCCTTGACAATGATTGGCAGCACCCCCCCACGGGACACACTTTGAGAACCATCAGTCTAAAATACCAAAGAACTGAGTTCACGTGTATAGTTCTCTTCCCAGAATGTATGAGCAGAGTCGACAGAAACGTATCGAAGTTCACTTAAAGCTCATTTTCAGTCCTGTAACTTTTTTCTGGTATATTTTCCGAATACGCACTCGCTCATCCTAAGGATGCGAACATAGTGCGTGCTAGTTTCCGATTCTGCATATCCCCGCCGTTTACGGATTGGATAGAAACTTGAATTTCAGGTTTTTTAACCAATCCGTAACGGTGTGGTGTGGCTTGCAGAATCGGAAACCAGCGTGCGCTATGTGCTCGTACCCAAAGATGACTTTAATATCCTAGCGTGCTCATCGAGGACGGATGAACCAGTTTTTTGTTCAATGTGATGTCTGATCGTCATAGAGAAAGAGAGGACAGCTATTGGCTGCGGCGATAATACTGACGTCACAATGCGCTGTAATGGTGGATGCATGTATAGCCACTGGATATAGCCGCCTTAGCTCATCCTATAGCGACTGAAAAGATCCAGACCGACTCATCCTCCTCCATTACTGCGCACTGTGACGTCAGTATTATCACTACAGCCAATAGCTGCCCTGTATACTGTTTTCTTTGTAATGATCAGATATCACTTTGACGTCACATTGAATAAAAAATTGGTTTTTTTCTTCCCTCGATAAGCGCGCTAGGGTTTCAAATAGTCTTACCTCATCCCATTTCAAGTTTTAATAAGTCTAGAATTACATTAAGTTTGATAAAAGTTCTATTATAAAATTTGAAAAATGCAACGAATAAGCGTATTGGTTACATTCCAGCGAATGTAATCAATGGATTTCTTAGTTGCTTTTAACTATAAAAATTTGATAAAATTTGTTTCACACAACTTGAAAAAAAACAACCAGTAAACCTGTTGGTTACATTTGCACGAATGAAACCAGTACTCTTATTGGTCGCATTTTTTCAAGTACTATAAAAGAACTTTATGAAACCTTTATAGTATAATCTCGACAACTCGTTTTAAGATACGAGCGCGTCCCTACGTCATTTCCCATACCAGTTTTAGCTTGTTCCGTAACGTCAGCGACAGGAACATCAGTTCCTATGTATTTTCAGTAAACATCCGGATTTATTGGCATTTTCAGAATATTTTTTCCTCTCCCCTAGAAATTTTCGAAAATTGTTCACCAACGCATTTCAGTTTGCCAATCGCAATCGTGTGTCAGGCCAACATTAGGTAAAATAAGCCTTCGGATGGCGAGCCGTTACAAACAAACCTGAATCTTAGAGGCCCACGAGAAAATTAAAAGCCGTTTCACGACATGATTCGGCAGTGCGTTCGCACGCGATTTATATATTGTTTTTAGAATTCCACGAGTAAAATGAAACAGTCGTATCCAAAATTTCGTTCCTGAAAGTCGCGAATTCGTACTAGCTCCTGAACAATCAAAATTCATCCATTATCATATAGTTCCGGTCTTTATTTGGAGAGGAAAGATGCCTTCACGTCTTCAGCTATCTGATAACTCCGACGAAGTGCCACCAAAGAAGCGACGGAAGAACCAGAAGAAGCCAATGGTATCTGCACGCCAGCAAGCAGACACGGAATCCGAATCAGAAGAAGAAGAGATGGAGGTTGAATTACAGGCTGGTGACACGAAAGGCAAGAAAAAGTCAAAGAAAAGGTCGTCGTCCAGCTCAAAAACGGGGACACGCAAGCTACTGATTTCCATCGAGAAGGTCCACGACTACATCCGCCATTTCAAGAAGAGGGTCGACCCGCAAGTCCCCATCATGATTACTGCCATCGAGGAATACATAGCCTCAGAGATCATCAGAACCGCGGCCACAATCGCCAAGACCCGTGATTCCGGATCCGTCGTGGACAAGGACATCACGGCAGCCATTTGCTGCGACGCGGACATCAGGGGAGCGATGTTCGACTGCGTAATTATTGCCATCTGATCCTCACAGACTGGAACATAGAAAGGAACGATTCCCGTCTATCCATCGCGTCTGCAAGTGTTTAGCTCTCGTCTATTGATCCGATAAATTATATGAAATAAAATGGAAAAAATAAAAGAGTTTATAGTTCAAAAATATATATTGTGTGCGTATTTCATATAAATTTTACTACGATCGTGTTAAATACTATGTATCGAACTCGAATGTGAAGCCAATCAGGCAACGATGCTCGAAATATAGTTCGGAACTCGTGTTCCGTTGGTCATCTTCCTAGAAAGCTTTGAATCTTTGGATCATAAGCTGCATGTTTAACGTGAAAGAAGATTCAGGGCCCAAAATCGGCGTCGATTTGATTTTAATCGTAGCGGTACATATCTAGATCTTATATGCTCAACCCGTGGCCACTAGTCAAACGTGGCCCTCGGAGTCATCTGTGGCCCGTGACCTCAAATCTAATTTTGTAAAAATCAAGTAAGTGGCCTATTTCCACAAATCTCTTAATTGACTCGTGGTACACTTAGACGTTACTTACTAAGGATCTGGGGCGCTGTTGTGCATAGCTTAAATGACCCGCAGCACATTTACAGATAGCTTAAGTGGCCCACGGAACATTAACAGATCACGCAAGTGACTCGGGGCACATTTACAGCTCAAGTAAACGACCTCGGACACACTTCCAGATCACCTAAGTAGCCCACGGCACATTTTCACTTCAATATACAATGCAACGCACTGCTCCTCCTGCATAAGGGTTTCAGTCCTGTATACGGACAACTTTCAGATCCCCCTCCCCCTATGTTTTCTTCATTTCTGCTGAGTAACCCTCTGCTTCAGAGACTAATCTTGGGGGGGGGGGGGACAGGGCCGTCTCAAGAGTATCAAGGGCCCCCGGGCCAATTGATTTTTCTGAGGCCCTACCAAACAAATTGTGGAAAATTTCAATCAGATCTCATTTTTGTGAGGCCCCTCTTCACTTGAGGCCCCCAGGACATGCCCGGGTGGGCCCATTCCTTAAGACGGCACTGGATGGGGGAAGAGAAAAGCAAAGGTTAATTTGATATGTGAAGGGAGAACACAGAAACTCTCCAAGGAACTTTTGCGTTTTTAACTTTCAAAACGCGTAAAAAGCGTTTTAAATTCAAAGAAATTGGTAAAAACAGCACAATTATATTTTCATTATTTTAAGTTTATTGCAAATTTGTTTTCAGTTTTCTATCGTCTTGCTTCCCCCCCCCCCCACCATATGTGTGTCTCTGGGGGGGGGGGGTGAGCATTAGGCATTTACAAGATGCTTAGGCTGGGCGTAGCAAAAAAATGTTGGGAGCCACTGCTCTAGCCGCTAGATCAGAGGGTATTTTCAATCTTCTTCGAGTCGCGAGCACTGTCTATGCTTGTCATCAAACATAGAGCACCCCTTATGGCAAGGGTGCTCAAACTCTAAGAGAGAGCGAGCCAGTTCATTGGTTTGAAATCGTGTCACGGACCGCTTGAGTGATGTGGAATAATGTCACAGTTTACTTAATTAGGTGATATGCAAGTGTGCCGCGGGCTACTTGAGTGATCTGGAACAGCACTGGGATCTGTAAATGTGCGGCGGGTAATCTTGAGTGGGCCACTTGAGTGATCTGTTAATGTGCTGTCTGCTGTGGGTCGTTTAAGTGATCTGTTTGGTTTGAGGTCGCGAGTCACATCACATTACTTCGAGAGTCAAATTAGACCCGCTGCCACAAGGTGCGCATGTATTCCAGGCATCTTCAATCCATGGCTCGAGGGACACCACGGTGCTCCCCGATGCACCCAGAGTGATCGTTGCTCGTGTCCGATTCCGTGCTCACGACCACTTTATCAACGTTCCGATTGAACACCTTATACGAAATGCATTCAAGGACCGAATTCATCCGGATTTCAAACTTGCCGTAGGGGTGCTCTTCTTTTAATGATGGGTACAGGTAGTGCTTGCGACTGGAAAAACGTTGAAGTCCTTCGATGTATGCCTTACGCCTTTACATACACATGCTTGAAATCATAATAACCGTAATTCTTGAATGCAATTTTTAAGGAGTATTTAATTGAAGAACTGATCAAGTGCTCGCGAGAACAAAATCTATCATGAGCATTGAGCACTCTTGGAGCTTCGGGGGCACCATGGTGCTCGCAGCCAGTTGAAGATGGCTGCTCTAGATTAGTCATTTTGTAGTTCGTGTATTGTTACCTAGATGGCAGCATAAAGTCAAATATTTTCGCTTTTCAGCTACTTTTTAAAATTTTTAAGGATCTGGCAACACTTCTCAATAAGTTGAATTCTCCTCTAAACATTCCGCTTCCCGAGTTGGCAACACACGGGAGATTTTTCTTGTTTTGACCTTTTGCCGAGAGACGTCTGAATTTCTGTGGTGTTTAAATAAACACGTTCCCGAACAAAACGATGTATCGGCTGTTGACGAAACCCGTCGTCTTGCAAGATGCTCTGAAGATGTCTTCGACAGCCATCGGTTCGCTTGTGGCTGAACCAGCCGTTCCTCCGGTTGTAGTCGAAGAGAAAGAGACCTTCTTGCCTGCACCCATCGCCAGGAACACACATTATGCGTTATCGCTGAGCGCCCCCAAGAAACAACTCGCCGCCCAGTCCGGTGGAATCGGGGGTTCGTATAATTCTAATTGATAATCACTATGATGTTATATCATCTTATGTTTACCAGACCCACTTCCCTTGGAAATCGATCGGGGCCTGCAGTGCCGTCTCAACACCAACATGGGCCCCCCGGGCAATTGATAATCTGGGTCCTCTTACCTATTTGAAAGCGCCAGTCTACGTACTTGTCATGAACATGGATCCCAATAAGCGGGACCCTCTATAGTGAATTTGTAGTTTGAAAAGGGATAAAAAAATAAAATTAAAATCATCCCGAGCTTCAATCGTGTGGGGGGCCCAAGTATCAATTTACTAGATTGCCTAATCATATTAGTGGTGTCTTAAAGCATTGGTCCGGGCAGCCCCGTTGGTGATATATACTAAAGAGGGGGCAAATCAGCCAAGTTTACCTCCTTGCAAAACCCTGGGTAACTTGGCCCCACATTAATCATATTTGGGGTATATGAGGGTACTTCACTCAGATGGTGAGGTGGGATCATCCGAGGCTAAAGCCGGGACGTAGGTTATTTGTGGCATGTGAACCGAACAGGGCTGTTATTTCGCTTCAGCAGAAACGTTTAATTTTATCATGTTATGTCTTAATGTGGCGCGTCAGCTGTTCTGTTGTTTGCATGGGGAGACTGAAAACATGGGAAGGGAAAGAAAACAAACAAAAATGAAAAGATGCGGGATACATTTGACTCCAGAAGTGTCGGATAATCATGCCTGGCATTAAGTGCTGACGTAAGGCATCTAGCGCTCTGTAGGAAAACAGTCATACTGCTTTTCCTATTGATGAGTGGACACTGGTGATCATCTGGGGGATTCACATTGCATGTGGTGCCATAAACCTTCTCCTATGAAAATCCGGCTTCTTGGGCTGGCTGGTGTCTTGTTTCTGGTTGAAGGTGAAAGGATATAAATAGCCCACACAAAAACCGACGAGATGAAGAAACGGGATGGCAAACCTCCCCCTCGAACTTGGCTCCATGGCACTCGATTCAGGAATTATTTCCATTTCACCCTGCCGGATCTGTACTGAGCAATATTGGCAGCATCAATTCTATAATAGCCTGCATGTCCCGAGTGATTGGTCAGGGAATGCATCACATGACTTAATTAGCATTAGTCCACCCTGGGACTTCATGAGATGCGATCACAATTTTCATGGATAGGTTTGCAAATTGATAGGTGGGTATTTCTAACCAGATGGGGGGGGGGGGGAGGAACTCAGAAGAATAAATTGTCCAGGGCCTATGATGTTTTTTAGATGGGTCCTAATAATCAAGGCAAAGCTTCCCTTTATTATTAGGACTAGGATATGGGCGAACCTTTGCGAATAGATGAACCTGGCTCCTAATACATTTAATTAGCTTACTTGCATGCAGGTACTGATTCAGGGAAGGGGGGGTGGCCCCCTTGGAAGGGCATGTGATATGGGTAAAAAATATGACAAATCCAATAAATCCTACACAATAGTTTGCTCCTCCCCCCATACATTGTCCTGAATTTAACACCTGCCTGTGTGGGGACAAAGGTATCCCCCAGAGAGCTCTCTGCATGAATAACGGCTAAAAGCTTTTTCCTTTCTTTTGCTTTTTAACTTTGATGTATTTGTTAGGCACCTTACTCGTGACACTCACAGTATAGAGGCTGATAGAGCTCTACCCTGAAAGCCCAGGAATTGATGTTTATTTTTTAACATTACTAAATGATATATGAATATTAACAGCCACTCAAAACTTTCACCAAGAGGCTCCACCCATTGATGTAAGAGGCCATGACAAATACAACGCCACAACAGGCAAAATGCCCAATGAGGTGGCTGAGAAAAAGATGCCCATAAAAACATGGATGTCATATATTTCAAAAATATAGCAACCCAATTAAAAATGCAATTAACACAAATTATAAACAATATATACACATGATAAAATATTATACAATGCCCATAAAGAATACTTATGGTTGTCTTATTCTAAGTATGGATAGCTTCTCGATTTACCCCAACATGTTTATCGTATTTCTTTTTAAACGTGTCAATTGTGTTACAATTTACTACCTCCAGGGGTAAGCTATTCCATTTATTAACAACCCTTTCAGAGAAAAATTCCCTGCGACACCATAACCTTGACCTTTGTATTAATTTCATGCATTAAATAGGTTTGCACTGGAAGTGGATTATAATATTTATGTTCATTTTTGTTTCAGTGCTCGCTCAAGTCAGGTGTGCGCATACGGATATCCAAGCACCAAACTTTGATTTCTATAGAAAGAAAGATGTTCTAGATCCTGAAAAATCAGCGAGAGACTCCGAAGATGCCAGGAAATCTATGAGCTATTTGGTAGCCGCTGGTATGTATAAATCTCTTGTTCACTTCAAGGTTTGACAATTTATCAGTATGCAGAGATGTCTCACAATCGGACAATAATCATGACCAAAGCTGCATTAATAGTAAGCGTGAACACTCCTATGGATAAACCAGAATCTAAACATGACATCAGCGCCCTCTGTGTTTGGGGAGGAAGTACTACTACCGCTGGCCTGTGATTGGCTGCTAGCGTCAGGTGGGAAGATGTCTTTCCCCCCCCCCCCCCCCCATCCTGGTGCCATTTTGTTTACTCACGTGGAAACGCTAGATTAGGTCGGCTGCTCGTGGTTTGTTTTTGGGCTAATTGGTAATCTTAAATTATCGAAAAAGGTCTTTTTAGGACCAACTAAAACTCTCTGCACAGCCGGTGTTATATTAGACATGTCTCGGTAACCGAAATTTTATTGCTGGTATGATGTTTTCAAATGATTTTTTTTATTTTTTATGGTGATTTCACCATTTGTAATCCAAGATAGAGGTCGTGAAGTGCAATTCAGTTATATTAAATAATAATGACTAATTAATTTTTAAATCACGATGCTGGAATGATGAATTGGTTTCTTTTGTAATTCGATAGTAATGCCGCTTGAAAAGGTATCTTTGGTGATGAGTTAATTCTCACACCATTGGCGGTTTGAATATATATACTGAATATATTCTCCTCTGAATTTAGCAGCGAATATCTGTGGAAAAGCGACATAATCAGCAGTAGCGGGGGAAGCCACGCCCATCTTCAGCAAGTTTTTCCTTCCGCTTCTCAGATGGCGCTGCTATCAATTCGGCGGCCATTCTTTAACATTGAGTGGACACGCTTATCTTTCAAGCGGCTTTGATCATGACTGAACTAACATTAGATTACAAGACAATATTTTTCATATAAGTCTTCATTTGTGCACAGTTCTGGAGGCACAACAGTATGCAAAGCGTATAGGTTTTTGCCCTGACTCCCCTGATGCCAACTAAAAAAATCCACATTTCTAAGTGCAATATTTGCAGAGATATTCAAAATTGAAAAACATAAGAAAGCCAGGAAAAACAACATTAAAAGCAGGAAAACCATTTTTTAGCATTTACGAAGTCAAACGTGCCGATTTCCTGTCCCAGAATCAGTTTTAGCTGAAATTAAGTTTCTTAGCTTTGAGGGCAGGGTTTGACAAAATCTAAGTACCAGGAAAAGTTTTTAGCAGCCAAAAAAAAAAAAAACCACTTTCAAATTAATACTACTTTCAATTTTTCCTGAACATAGCAGGCTCCCACTTCCATGTTGATATATATGAATTCCAAATTTTAGGTACCAATCCCGTCACCATGGGGCTCTGGCATCTGAGACTTGTCTTACTCTGTTAAAGGGGAATTTATATGGTGCCATTGCAGTGATTGTTATTTTGATTCATGAATATCTGCCCTGCCTCCAGGATAATTCATTGCGCCATTTGCTACAGTTTTTTGATTTGGTTTGCATAAATGGGAATTTCTTTGTGAATATCCACCGAGCAACCACATTTGCATTAAGGAAACATATGACAAAGCATGCGTTACATTTGGCTGGATTCGGAATCTGTGTGGCCTAGAGATGTGAGGTGAGAATATTCTCCGGAAACATTTAAAACAAAATAATTTTTGGCGTAATCACCTCATAATAAGAACTTTTTATTTTGAGAATATTCTCGTCATAGTGAGAGGTTTTAAAAGTTTTTGCTAATTATGACTTGAAACCCTTTAAAGATTTTTTTTAAAAATAATTCCTTTAAAAATTAGATAAATTTTCAAAAATAAGTTCAAAGCAAAAATTTAAACCAAAGTTGATTGACAAAGGGGAAGAAAAATCCCCTTCATTCTAAAGAAGATGCAAAACTGTCATTTGCTTCAATGAACACACATTTAAATTTTGTATCACTCGTATTTCTTTGTAAGTTGTGCGATTCAGCCATGTTGGTTTAATTTTCTTGCTTTAAAAGTTTAATATTGTGGGCTGCAAACTTCAATTTTCCTTGTCTTCTTGATGACTACTATAATAAAGTACTAGAGGATATTCTTATTGAAAATGAGAATTATATTCTGGGGTTATTTATTCCTTTCAGAGAGTATTTTCTATTTATAGAAATTGTTCATGTTATTATATTCTTGAGAATATTTTCTGAAGGACTAGTACAAATAACTGCTACTACACCACACATGTACCCCATTCATATTCCTCTGCTGAACTTCTAACGAATTGGTACATGTTGGAATGTGCGTGTCCGTGCTGTGAAGCTTGTTTTTATGTAATGCTTGTTATAGTGCGGCCATCTACCACATTTTTCGAACTACGAATGAAGTGTAATGTTTGATTTTTACCGTTGTAGGCTTGTTGCTCTCTGCGGCGAGACTTTTTAATGGGGAGATCAGCTTGCATTCACACCTTAAAGTTGGGAACCACAGAAAACCAACTTCAGCCGACCACCACTGCGGCGACGGTGGGTTTGAACTTGGGACCTCACGATGCGAGTCCGTCACTATGACCACTCCACCACCACAGCGGCTAGTACATATAACTGGAGGATATATTCTCATCAAGAATAATAATATTCTCAAGTTATTTGTAATGTAGTAGACCTTCCAGAGAATATTTTCCTAAAGGTTATTCTCAAGAATTTTACATCTCTAGTGCTGCCGTTGTAAGCACATGCTACTTGAACTGCACTCAACATAGCAATCATGAAAGACCACAAGGACGATGTAAAAGGGCGATCATGGCCAAAGCTGATGTTACCATTGTATGCAGCGAAACATTATCTTCCTGCTTGAACATAATGCGTCTTTTACTTCACAAAAAAGCTGCACTTTAAAAGATTTTGTAATTAAATTAAGTCTGAGTATTGGTGGCATTTTGCATTTACTTGATGTTTGAATCATTTTTTTATTTCGTTTACAGTGGGTGGAATAGGCACAGCTTATGCTGCTAAAAATACAGTAACTGCATTCATCTCGATGATGAGCGCTAGTGCTGATGTCCTTGCCCTGGCAAAAATTGAAGTCAAGCTTTCAGAAATTCCAGAAGGCAAAAACGTTACATACAAGTGGAGAGGAAAACCCTTGTTTGTGAGGCATCGTACAGCTGCTGAGATCGATCAAGAAACAAAAGTCGATCTCTCTTCTCTCCGGGATCCTCAACACGATGCTGATCGCACGCAGAAACCAGAATGGCTTATTCTGATCGGCGTTTGCACTCATTTAGGCTGCGTTCCAATTGCTGGTGCCGGCGATTACGGAGGATATTTCTGCCCTTGTCACGGATCGCATTATGATGCGTCTGGAAGAATCCGGAAAGGTCCAGCACCTCTGAATCTGGAGGTTCCACATTATGAATACACTGACGATGATACTTTGCTAGTTGGTTAATTTATTCTTCTGAAGAAATAGTACTGAAACTTGTAGAACTTTGATGCATATAAATTGCGTGGTGATTAAGTCGAGAGGATTTTCTATGTAAAAATGAACCTGTACAGTCGCTACCAATAAAGAAAAGCTTATTGGGTTGGTCAATAATGAAACAAATATATAATGCTTCTAATTTTTGTTGTTGGGTTCTTCATCCATTAAATATATTGTAATGTATTCCTCGAAACAAGCATTGCTGCTTCATCAGTTTTCTCATTCAGGGACACAACTAGGGAACATTTGCAAAGGGGGTTTGCATCAATTCTGCAATTGGACATATAAAATGTTTTAGGCACCACTACCGTTTTTTCGATTGCTGTGGCAACCTGGTGCCAGAGATTTATTAAGCTTCACATTAAAATGTGGCTATAATGTTTTTTTTCTTCATATTATATTTTCACATTGACAAGTTGTGGATGGGATATATATATAATCTTGTATGAAATCATAAAATTTTCAGAAAAAAGTTAACATTCAAGTGCAAAAAGCTAAATTATAGGGGGGAAAAGTAATATCTTAGACCAGTGGTGTGAAAAAAAATTTAAAACATTAAGGTACAAATGAGAGTATGTCTTGTATGTAAGCTTCGTACAGATGTACAGGTATCCCTTGCTTTACACCAGCAGTTATCAACCGGTACACTCTCCAGGGGCTCCGTGGCCACTTGAGCAAAAACGAATTACATTTTTAAATAGTAAAAAATAAATCGGTAACTTTGAACAATTGGCCTACAGGGCTCCGCGAGTCAAAGAAAGGTTAAGAACTGCTGCTGCAATTCTGCTATAACACGATTTTGAAAATTTAATTTTAGATATTGCAACCTGCAAAATTCAGCCTAGAGTTTGATGTTAATCCTTAAAATGGACTGGCAAATTCTGTCAGATTTCATTACTTACGAGGGACAAATTCTCAAATCCAATTCGCTAGATCTCACTAATCAGCATCTTTCGATAACATTGGCAATGCTATCATCAGAATTTCGACCAAAGAAAAAGATCCTAATGAAACTAAAGTTTTCATAAAAAAAGATGAAGAGAATGCTTTTTCCATGGAAAAAAGTTATTGTACCGGCTCTTCAGGAAACAAAACATTCACACTCACTAGAATCAATCAGAAGTACTGAAGGGAAAAAAAAGTGTTCATTTTCGGATAGTTCAATTCGTGGGGACATGGTTGGCGCTGATCAATTAGAACTGGTAGCTATGGTTATCTGTGCAAAGGTTCGTTGTTCGACGAAGATCTGCAAGCTTCTGTGCAGTCTATGGGTATGAGATGCAGGAATGCCTATGGCTCCCCTCTTGCAGTTGGATTGATTCTAAGGCATCCTGCCAAAGCCTCCTAGATTATCTCTCTAGGAGGCTTTGATCCTGCTCCCATGGCATTCGGCTTGAGTAACCGAGGTGCTGGCATGAACCGAGTGATGGGTTGCACAATGGGGAAATAAATTCTCCCATTAAAATAGCACGGGTTCCGTGGAGCCCACATGAGAGTGAAACACAGACCATTAAAGTGGACGCCGAAAAGGGAGATGTGTCGAATACAATGTGACCCTAGTTGCTGCTCGAGAGGTCTCGACCTTAATATCCAAAGATATACCTGGTTGATCCTGCCAGTAATCATATGCTTGTCTCAAAGATTAAGAACAGGCTTTAACAAAGATACCTTAACTCACGAGATTCATTTTAAAGTGTGAATTCATTTCATTAAAAAATATATACAGTTATTTTGCTGCTGAAAGTTGGTTTCATTTTTTTTTATCCATCTTACCCATATTAAATTTGACTTGCTTTAACGAATTTCGTCTTTGCCCAATTATTTGGCGAAACCAATTAATCACGTGAAGCAAGAAATACCTGTATGGAGGCGGGTGCTTAACAGCAGTCGGGTCGGATGACAGATATGCATGCTTGCTCCAGCTGGCAAAGCATCTAGTTGCAGCCCTGATTGAGAGGATGGGAACCACTTATCTCTGACCTTACTCTATAGCCCCAAAGCAGAATATGCTAAGAACTCAGAAAATAATTTCAATTAAAGAACTGTGTTGAAAACAGCATTATGAGAATTTTTACAGCAGAACATTTCCAGTCCCATTAGGGCTTGTTGCAGAATAATGCAACACATTCTGCTCTAGAGCAGCGGTTCTCGACCTTTTTTGACTCACTGAGCTCTTTCTGGTCTATACTTTCTATGGCAGAGCCCCGTATAGGTCTATTTTTTATTTATTCATCAAAGTCACTGATTTATTTGTTATTATAACTATTTTTTTCAAAAAAACATTTTTTTTTCTTTTTTTACTTTCCTTGAGCAGACACTGAGCCCCAAGGGCTCTGCGTTGCACTGGTTGAGAACCGCTGCTTTAGAGCATTACAGGATCATTGCTCATTCATTAACACAGTTAGTTCGGGGTCATTCAAGTATTACATCAGCATCAATGGGGAGGTTTTTGATTTGCAAACTTTTGGTGACAAGGGGGGGGATGATGCTTAAGTCATCAACCACCCTTTATAAAAATATTAAATATTTTTAATGACATCTTACTCGGTGTGCCAAAAACTAGAAAAACCTTTTGCTAGTTTGTGGGCACCTGAACTAAAATTCTCCCTACTGAGCACTTCAGTGATCTCTACATGTTTCACGGATCCAAGTGATTCGGAAATGTGTCCAGGCCACTTAAGAGTTCTGGAACTGCGCCATGAATCACTCAAGTGATCCGTAGTTATGCCACAGATCACTTAAGTAATCTGGGAACGTGCAGCGGGTAACTTGAGTGATGTGGAACTGCACTGGGGGATCGCTTACGTGCTCTAAAACTGTGCCACATGTCACTCAAGGGATTCCTAAATGTGCCATAGATCGCTTAAGGGTCATTCCATGTCAAATCACCCAGCCATGACACCCATAGTCTCAGATTTCAATGATTTTTTTTTCATTTGTTGCATTTACCATCCTTATTAACCGTGTGAAATGTTATTTGCATATCTCTAAAACTTTGAGAAAAAATTTTTGAAATTTATCAAAAACTGCTGCAGGTGAGTTTTCCGAGGCTCCATTTTTAAGCGACATTGTTTGAGAAAATAAATCATAACTTTTCCAATTTTCAATATATTCAAGTGAAATTTTCACTAAAGTGTTCACAAATACATGCAGAATATGAATAAAAATAATTCATACACTTACATTTGAAATTTACATGCAAAAAATTATGTAAACTTTGTTTTTGTGGAATTTTTCGTTAGAAAAAATACAATTTTTCAAACGTATTTTTAGACCAGAGGCACAGCAGTTACCAAAACAACTTTTATTTTAAATTTCTCCTAAATATATGAAGTAAAATACTGGAGAAAAAAATAATGGTTTTTTGACCGTTAATATGTTTATTCTGGCTCGCAACACAAAATTCATCGAAATAAGACTGGATCATTCCGATTTCAAATCATTCAACTAGATACTGAAATGCAACCCATCATCCCGGATTCCAATTATTATTTTTTGGTTATTGCTTCTACCATGCTTGTTGACCATGCAAAACTTCATGTACATATCTCAAAAACTTTTTGAGAAAAAAAATGTTTTCTAACCTCACGAATGACGTCTCTTAGGCTAACCCCATTCAAGCAATATTATTTGTGAAAGTATATCATAACTTTGCAGATTTCAATATATATTCAAATGAAATTTCCACTAAAGTGCTCACGAAAAAATGCAGATTATGAATAGAAAAAATGTAAACCTTAGAGGGAAAAAGTCATTTAAATTTAATTTTTTTATTATTTTTTATTTTATTTTTAACACAATTTTTTAAACACTTTTTTTTTGGATGCACAGCATGAATTTTCAATTTTTTTTTAAATTTAATCCTATTAATATATTACGAAGACTGTACAAAAGTAAGCATTATTTTGACAGAAATTTATATTTTATTTTTCATGTACACTTATACATTTATTAAAGTATTCACTAAATTAAGTTTAATGAGTAGTTAATGCAATAATTCAAAACAATTAATAAATTTTAAAATTCTAGGATTAAATGAATTCATGAAATAATTAGAAATGTTAATGTAATGTGTCAAATGGGAGTTGGTGAAAAAAAAAGGTTTTGGGTGAATAAAATAATTTTTCAAATTAAACCTTCAGTGTTCAAATTCCAAATAATTAATTTCACTTTTAATTGATCTATAAATATTTCTTATGATGCAACAAAGACGAACTTTTGCAATCTGATATATTTTTGCATAAAGAATTATTTTGTATTTGATAAATCCAGATAATATTAATCATATATATAGATTAATTTTTGAAATTTTTTAACATGCTTAATTATAAAGTTATTTTACCACAACAGTATTAAATTTTTTTTAATTACTTTTTATTTACAGCATATATTTTAATAAACATATATTCAATGTATATGATAAATATGAAAAAAAATCTACATTATAATATTTAACACAAGCCTCTATATATTTTTCCCAAGAAATAATGTAAAATTGCTGATAAAAAGCCAGAATATGAGGCATTAAATCACAAAGAATGAAATAATTATCAGCTACAACCTAATTGTTGTAGCTGAGGCAGATGGGAGTAGAATTGAAAACCTAATGTATATAAGGCCTGGTGGTCAAGGGTGTAGCGAGGGGGGGGACGGGGACTTGGGGGTTTGGTCCCCCCCCCCCGAAATGTGAGAAAATGACCGAAAAAAAGGGAAAAAGATGGCCAAATCCATTGTTCTGTCACTTTGGTCCCCCCCCCCCGAACGAAATTCCTGGCTACGCCCCTGCTGGTGGTGATGTATAAAATGTGATGTTTCTTGTTGTGATGATGATTGTAAAAAATAATAATAGCTTCTGTGAAGATATAAACTATGGCACACTGGTCTTTGTCCTTCAGCTGGTGTCTTATTTAATTATAAGACTTTATCATCCCAGCAGGTGATGATAAAGTCACTGCTGCTGCTTCATTGCAAAAACTAAAACAAAAGTGTTAGAACTAAACCCCCCCCCCCCCCCCATCAAATGATGCAAGTCTCAATTATGATCTTGCTAAAGACAGAGAATTTGCTCCATAAAGTAGCCTACTCCAGGGTTAGCAAATTTTTCTTATCATAACACAATTTACATTCGAGCTAAATATTTTATATCATTTTGGAATTCAAAGTAAAATGTCAGAAAAGATACTTGAAATTTATAGCGTTGAAAAAAAAAACTGGATCTGACTGTCATAAAAAGTGTTATGCAAAAGTGTAAAATCTGTTATCCATTACATCATTGGACCCATCGGACATCAATATTGAGGAGTGGAGCAAGTTCTGAACATTTATCTACTGTGTGTTTAAGCATCGTAGAGCTTTTTTCTCAAAGTATGAAATATATCCGAAAGCATGCTTTAATCCTTTAAAATGTCATAAGAAAAAAATAACAAAAGGTTTAAGGATAGTAAACTTGTATTTTTCATGTATAAATGAAATAAATGGTTGTACAAAATCAATTCCAGGGCAAAAAATATGCCATGCCTGTAGAGACAGTGAATATAAACAACAATAAATTAAATGAAGAAACTGAATACTGTGAAGAGATGAACAGTGATAGTAATGTAGAGAAGTAACTTGGAAAAATTTCAATTATTAAACAAGATGCACTTGAAGAAATAAATTCATCTCTACAGAACATAGAAGTCACCAATTAAACTTCATAGGGTAGCTCCACAGTGCAAGTCAAACAATGCCAACAGAAAAGTTGAATCTGCTTACAACACTTTAAAATCAAATGTTTGTAAAGTTTTTGAAGAATTACCAGAAAATAAATCTCAAAGCACACTTAATGGAGATATTAAACAGAAAGCAAATATGATTATTTTGATAAAGTTAATTAGAAATAAGATTGAATTTAACCATCACAACAAGGGGAAAACTGCAATTTTTAACTCTGGCCCCTGCTTTAAGAAAGGGAAACAAGGAAAAAAAATCTGAAGAGTTCAATGTTACTGAATATGCTGTGTGAAAAGCAGGAGAGCTTTTGTAAATGAAAAAGCAAAGGTGAGCCATTGTGTTTTCATTATAAAAAGAATCAAAAATTAAATTTCAACGATTTTTTTGCAATCTAATTTTTTAATGCAAAGGTTTACATTTTCTTTCCTAGTCATAATCTACATTTTTTGTGAGCATTTTAGTGGAAATTTCATTTGAATATATATTGAAAATCTGCAAAGTTATGATATATTTTCACAAATAATATTGTTTGAATGGGGTTAGCCTAAGAGATGTCATTCGTGAGGTTAGAAAACATTTTTTTTCTGAAAAAGTTTTTCAGATATGTACATGAAGTTTTGCATGGTCAACAAGCATGGTAGAAGCAATAAACAAAAAATAATAATTGGAATCCGGGATGATGGGTTGCATTTCAGTATCTAGTTGAATGATTTGAAATCGGAACGATCCAGTCTTATTTCGATGAATTTTGTGTTGCGAGCCAGAATAAACATATTAACGGTCAAAAAACCATTATTTTTTTTCTCCATTATTTTACTTCATATATTTAGGAGAAATTTAAAATAAAAGTTGTTTTGGTAACTGCTGTGCCTCTGGTCTAAAAATACGTTTGAAAAATTGTATTTTTTCTAACGAAAAATTCCACAAAAACAAAGTTTACATAATTTTTTTGCATGTAAATTTCAAATGTAAGCGTATGTATTATTTTTATTCATATTCTGTATGTTTTTGTGAACACTTTAGTAAAAATTTCACTTGAATATATTGAAAATTGAAAAAGTTATGATTTATTTTCTCAAACAATGCCGCTTAAAAATTGAGTCTCGGAAAAGTCACCTGCATCAGTTTTTGATAAATTTCAACATTTTTTTTCTCAAAAAGTTTTAGAGATATGCAAATAATATTTCACACGGTTAATAAGGATGGTAAATGCAACAAATAAAAAAAAAACATTGAAATCCCCACTATGGGTGTCATTTTGCCGGGTGATTTGAAATGGAATGACCTTTAAGTGTTCTGGAACTGTGTCGCAGATCACTTAAGTGATCTGAAAATGTGCCATAGGCCACTTAAATGCTCTGGAATTGTGCTATGGGTCAATTAAACAACCTGTAAATGTGCTGCCTAGTTCATTTTTACAAAATTTGATTTGAGGGGGCAGGCCACATTTGGTCCGCAGGCCAAGGGTTTTTCCACATATGGCTTAGAGGGGGGATCGCAATGAATTTCTTAAAAAGAAATTTTGAGTTCTTAGCCTTCAAAAAGTATTGAAATTAACAGATATTGATTATAACAATATATGAAGGGGGCACAAGCCCCCCCCCCCCCGTACATCTCTGATCCCATGAATATGCATTAGGAGGTAGGGGGCGCAGAGCTGTCGAAATTTTGCTGACAAGGGGGGGGGGGTCAAAAATGACAAAAACTTTGTTGACGTAATACTTGAACAGCCCCTTATCAGTAGTCATATAAAGAGAAAGTCTGTGTTCATAAATTAAGTTTATTATCATTTTAAGAAAAAACATTAGATAAAAAAAAGTTGCAGCATACTGTATATATAGGCCTTCTCTACTATTACAAAAATATACTAGACCTCACATGCACTTCATAAACATTCATCTGTGGAACTGAGAGCTTTTCAAATCTTTCTTTTGGAACTGGTCTTCATTCAATAATACAGTAGACTCAATAATCCAGCCCAATCAGTAATCCAGCATTTTTTAGGCAGGTTTTCTTCTCTAGCATAGAAGAGGAAAACATCACTGTATGTCTATGCACAGAAGTTTATATTATTTAAATGGAATTTTTCAATTGACTTCCAGTAACATGCCAATTTCAATAATCCTGTACATCCTGGTCTGATATATGCCAGATTAGCAAAAGTCTACTGCACTACCATTCCAAAAAATGAAGCCAGCTTGTTCTCTTAGTCATGCTTAATGACTGACAGACTTGCATTGCAAGGACCAGGGTTTGAACCTCCCACTATTGGTGGTGGTTGGCTGAAGTTGGTTCTCTGTGGTTACCAACTTTGAGGCACAAATGCGAGCCGATCTCCCTGTTAAAATGTCTCACCACAGACAGCAACAGGCCTACAACGGTACAATTATTTGAACATTACACTTCACTCAAAGTTAGAAAAATTGATGGCAGATGACAGCACTATACAGCCACAAACACTTTAAAAACCACTGGTTTATAGTTTTATAGGGTTAAACCAGTGTTATAACAGAATGAGTAAACAAATTACTATGGAGTTTTAGATTTTTATGAAGGAGCTTTGTTACACAGGATCCTCGAAACAAACCATCATAAAGGCAAATATGGAATATATATGGCTTGGAAACGTATCCAAAGATGTTTATTGAATCAATTGAAGGACAGAAAAAAGAAGTGGTAGCATTCTAGAAGCATGCCTTGAAATTCATTGATCTTTTTCGCAATGATTAATTTCATTCAAGAAAAATGTACCCCTACTTGACTAGTAACAAACATGAATGTTCACATCTCAACTTTCAAAAAATAAAAATAATTCATGGAGAAAAAAAGAAACTATCACATCAAATGGTGAACATGGAATTGACAAGAAACTTTGTATATTAGATTATATAAGCATAATGCAATATTAGGTTTCAATAGTTAATATAAAATATAATAGAATTTCTTAAATGATAAAAATTTTACCAGAACGCTCATATTTGTGTATATTAACACACACTCATCATTGAAAATTATTTTTTCACAGCAATTGTTTTAGCTGGTAGCAAGCCATTATATTATATGAAGACTAATCATATCTGTGAGAATACATTAGCTGGGATAATTTGGACCCTATTGTATTAACATCTACAAAATCGAAATTTTTTGTTCATACAGTTTTATGGCATAAATATACACTATGCATGTGCATGCACAAACAAAACAATAGATTCATCATTATCATAAGAATCTTTTCTCACCACCCTAATTTGTCCATCCTAAAATAAAAGCTAGTTCTACTTGAAAGTTACAAAAAAGAAACTAAGTCGATATAAAAAAATATTCAATAACATAGAAAAATAGGAGTATTATAAAATTGATTCATTAGAATTAAACAAAAATAGCGTGAGATACAACAATGTATATATTCACATATATATCTATCTTAAGGCCATCACAATTCTTCCCCATCAAGGAAAGTTGAACCTATAACTTCTTTCACTTGCTGTCTATAATCGGGAACCAAAGCAACAGGGTTACCAACAAGAAATAATTTCTGCAGGTTCTTGCACGATTTCAAGGATTGGATATCGAATGATGAAGCAATAACTTCACTCGAGTTAAGGTTCTGTATGACAATTTAATATCAATTGAAATAATAAAAATAAATCTTCACTTCTTACATGCATACACCACTAGAAATAATTTTATACAAAGCAGTGGTGTGTATTGAATTAGATTCCATATACAGTGCATCTTAAAATGATAAGTTCACCTTTTAAATTGAAAAAAAATCTGGTTGGAAAGACAAATAAAATACATATTACATAAATTTATGTAAAGGGGAAAAATAACATACATTCATACTTGAGAAAACCAAAAAAAAAAAAATTCAGAAATTTTGTTTTGCTGAAGAGGAAACATTTATCGTTCCATTTATAATAAATTTTACTTCAGTTTCAAATACAATATCAATTTAGAAATATTCTTCAGCATGCCTTCAATACATTTCTTGTTTTTCCTGCATGTATATTTTGCAAATTTTTGTACTGGGTAAAATAGCTGTTTTCAATATAACTTTGTATACTTGTTTTACAAGTCTATCCCATACATTTTGAATGGGATTTAAGTCTGGACTACAAGATAGCCAGTATAATGTGGATGGCACTCTCCAGAAGCTATTCTAAAGTAGAATGTGCAGTATGCAAAAGCTCATGGCACAACAATTTCCAGCACAACATTCTGTAGTAAATTGCCATTGGATATAGACCAGAGTTCTGCTGTTTGAAAGAAAGTATGCACAAAAACATTATCTTATTGATACATAAAGAACAGACCCCAATATCTTCTACCCAGTAGAAGAACGTATTGTTCAGGTATTTCTTGATACCCAACAGTGTTTAAATGAGTGTTAAAGAACAATATATATTTTCTCAACCCATCCGAATCCGGTACACATTATAACAGATCCATCTTCAACTTGCCTTTTCGCAAATATTTCTTTGTTGGTGTCATGCCAACAATATTGTCCATCAAAATTACATTTTCCTTCATCTTTTTTCACACTTCTTTCTTAATCACTCATTTTTAACTATCACTTGCTTATACCCCGTCACATTTTCATATCTCCAAAGCTGACAGGACAAAGCGGTTGTGTGCTAATGCTTTAAAAATGAGCACTGAACAAATATGTTAGCCCATAATAAATTTTTTCCATACTCAAAGAGCAAGAGTGGATTTTGGTACATCATATGATGTACAACAATTATATTTTTACTTTACAGATAGTAAAGCAGTCTTGAAAACCAGTTTAACAACTATGCATACAATCTCAGTGAATGGCTTCAGTACTATTTCGACATCATTTAAAATTTGCTTTAGTTCCAAGATAGAACAAAACTGAGGACAGTGGTCATAACTTGTGACAAAAACATTTGCGCAGAAATAACTTAGCGAGAAAGAAGAATTTTCATATTACTTAATAACAAAATAGACTTTTTATTCAAGGGTGTCCCAAAAGTCATTATCATCCTTGGAGAAAACCGTTTAGATGAAAATTAATTCTTTACATTTAAAATCAATAATTTTTGGGATTCATAGATAAGCATTCCTTATCACATACAAACAAACAGAAGGATACAGTTATTTTTTAGTGATAGATGTCTCAAACTTTTCAAATCCTTGATGTCATCACAATTTTCTATTTTGTTATCATCTAAAATTAGTATCTCCATAGATATAAGGTAACACAGTGGTTGTAGTGAAGATAACTTGTTGAAAGACAAGTCCATTTCTGTCACTAGATGGAAATGATCAAAATGGGGCAAAGAGGTAAGGCTAAGGTTTGATAAATTGACTTTTTTAGAATCAATGGGCTGATTTATTATCATATTTTCGATGATTGTCTTGCTTCCTAGGGAAAAAAGAAAAAAAAATGAAACTTTTTACATTGGAAATGCAAGAAATGGTGAACCTTTAAGTGGACTTTTTTTACTAGTGGGACTGAGAACAATGCCCACTTAAGAGATTTAAGAGGGCATTGTTCTTCACAGATTTGCATTGCTGGATAAGTTGATTATCCAGCAATGCAAATCACATTAAAATTGCTTCATTAAATTTGTTTACTGCAAATATAACTTTCTGCACATAAATTTCTACAATAAAAATATTTTTATGAACAAAACTCTGTGTTAGTGCTGAAACAAATTGTGTTAAAATCCTAAAAAAAATAAAAAATTTTTTTAGAGATTTGTAGTTTTTTTTCCTAGGATTAACCATTTGGTGGCTTTTAACATAATATTGCATTCACAACAGAATGGGAGAAATGTAAATTGTTTTTCCCCCTGCTGTCTAGTTGTAATATATATAAAGTAATTTTAAGAATAACAGTTTTTTTTTGTAACAAAATAATCTTGTTCTCATTTTTATTTGCTGGGTATCAAAATACAGTACAGTGTAGAGCTTAAAGCTCAGTCCTAAACATTGAAAAAAAAAAACAATTAAAAATCTCTAATCAAACTACACAAAAAAACCATAAAAAATCGGAAACTTTAATTTGCTTCAGTTTATCATGCATGAAGTATTGAACCTGCAAACAAAGTTAATATTATGATAAAAATAGCATGAACAACTAAATTGTGTGTGAAGCACTTATTTCAGAAACCCCCATAAGTGCAGAATTTCAAATTTTGAGATATTCTAGAAAAACCTTCTAACTTAACTGAAAGCAGATATTTTTACAAAAATATTCCTGAATGTGAAGGACAGTTCTACATATAAAATAGAAACATGATATATTTATTAAGGTTCAGGGGAAGGGGGTAAAATATTTCCAGCCTCTTTAGTTATGGGGTTTCTGCAATAAAATAAATTTACGACACTGTTTTATCATTTTTATGATATAAGTTCAGTTATGGGTAAAAATCAATAAAGCTGACTTTTTAATAACACTGAATTTTATTTTGGTCAATTACAGATGTTTTTCAGAAATAAAATAATCATATCATTTACTATTCTGCATATAGTTAGAATCTTCTTTTATTTCAACTTCAGATGTTGGCCAACTCAAAATCACATTGTAGAATTCAGTAGTCTGTGATATATTTAGCAAGCTTTTGCAAATCATCAATTATTGTCTTGTTGATTACAAATATTTTTCCAGTACGGTAGGCTTTTGTAGTTGGTGGTTCAGGAGGGCGAGTGGTCGAAACAAGATCTTTTATCAAACTTTTATAGTGTAATCCTGGCCTTTCTCATAGAAAATGTTGACGTAGTCAAGCCATTAATGAATGTCTTGGTTTTCACTTTTTCAAGTAAACGCCATTGCTGAAGACAAAATGTTTGTAAATAGATATTTTAAATGGGATTCTTTTTCTCCTTTGAATGCTCCTTTCTGACGTTTTATCAGAGTTGACGGTTTTCTTGCATGAGCATGGCCACTACTTTTTAAAGATACTTGTCTTGTATGTTTTTGCTTTCCACACATTAAGAAGAAATTATTCCAAATTTCCCTCAGGACTTCTTTGGTGACAAGTTTGAAACACTTGGTGGAACATTTGCAATCGATTTTGTCAAAAAGAGTTTTCTGAGTGATTGTCTTACCTTTACAAGCTGCACATTCTTTGCTCTAAACTATAGTGATTTGTATATTATATTACGTTTGTGCATGCCTAGATAAATGACACCTTTTCCCCCCTTTTCTTGAGTGCTTCCATGTCAGATTGTGATTCACTAGACACTTTTTTTTTCAAACCTTGATAATAAAGAAGGGAAAATAATCACTAGACACCCCCCCCCCCAAAACAAATGTTATAAAACCCACCAACGATGTCAGTGCTGCCAACAGTTAAAAGTTTTTAGAGCAGAAATCCCCTAAATGATGTCACTTTTTCTAGTAGGGTTTCTGCACTAAACGAATATTTCAGGGACGCAAAGTGGGGATATACAAAACTTTTTCAGTAGGTATCTGCATCAAATGAAGCATCAACCAATCAAGTAAAATAAATCAGTATTAATTCGATTTCGAATTTTTTGTCAATATGGGGTTTCTGAAATAATCACTTTAATTAGAAATTAAACAAAGAATTCAAACAAGCAAGCCAAAAAAACTACGTAAAAAGAATGAAAACAATGTACAGGAACTCACGCAAGTCATAGTAATAATTGGCTCGCATTTCATCAACTTTTACCAAGGAATCTAAATGTCCACAAATTTCATTATGATACAACTTGCTGTCAAGAGCTTTCATTAGAAGCATGCAAGTAAATATGGTCCCTGCAAAAAAATTTTCTTTCATTATCATTTCAATGGAAAGAATTAGATAATCATAACATGAATAAGAACAAAACCAATGAACCTTCTGCTCACTGAACAAAAATATTTTTCACATAAACATGAATAAATTTAAAATCATAATGCTCATACTATAATATACATATTAGCTTGCTCAAAATTCAATAATAGGTGCTAAGTAACATTTTTAAGACATATAAAGGAATATTTTAATCTGATTTTTCTTTTTGATTCTCACATTTGTTATCAGGTTCCATTTCATATAACTGCTTGCAAGATTCCAATTCTTTTTCAAGTACCTCTTTGGTTGCAGAGCTAATTTCATTTCTGAAAATTCATCAAATACACTTCACATTATTGAACTGTAATGAGGGGAAGGAGAAAATATATGAGACAAATGTGATAAAACAAACTTAAAAATTGGTATCAATGTGTTTTAAAAAATTTAATGCATCAAAAAACAATTAATAATTATCAAGAGTAAGCGCAAATGCAAATATATTATGTAAGCAAACAATTTCATATTTATAATGGCATGAAAAAAAATAAATTCTTGTAAGAAAAGAAAAATAAAAGTTAAGTTAGAAGTTATAAAAATGAGAAAAACATAAATGGACATTAAAAATATCTCTACATATACAGATCTGTATGTGTGTATATATATATATAAAATCTGTGGTAAGTAAAACAGTAAGTTGTGTAAGTTCAAAGACAAAGACTGCTGCATCAAAAGTGTGATGACTTTTCCCCCTCCAGTTCTAAAATTAGTTAAATTGTTTAAAGTGGTTATAACAGAAGGAGCAAAATACCCAAATGAGTGTTACAATGTAGCGTAACAAAATGAATGTTAATGTATTTTATTTACAAGAATGTGGAAACTGTGTATATAGATCATTAATCTGTGTACATAATTTATTCTTTATTATGGCCACTTAATTTATAGTTTTTAAAATCCATAGGATTGACCTTTGTGAGTTTACAAGAATGTTTCTGAACAAGAGGTGGTAAACTGGCATAAGTTTCACTGTAAAGCAGATAGAAACACAAATTACTTGATTAGAGATTTTTAATGCAATACTATTGCCGCAAACGTTTATTTACATATATATATATGTTATGTTAAAATATGACAACACAAAGTCCTGTAAGTATAAGAAAAATACACCTAAACAATTCAAAATTGCAAAATACACTCACGAGAACATACTGATAGAGCTTCCAGAGGAATGAATTTTATCTACTATGCAAGTGCGATAGACCTCTTGGCTGCCTTTTACAGCTTCTAAACATATTTCAGCTTCTCCATCAGAACAACATATACCAGAAGGAATTTTACATGTCTGCAGAACAATTTAATATATGATTGAACAAATGTAAATGCATCTACAAAACAATTTTTTTTTGAAGGAACTGTGATTTCATAAAGGTTTGAACTGCCAAGTTCTACAGCTACACTAAAAAAAACTAGCGCTAGTTCATACTGACCCATAATGTGGATGTACCTGAACTTCCGCCAATAGGCATCCACACAGCATCAACTTTGGAACCCTTGAATTTTAAAGTGAGAAAGCAGTCGTGGTCAACCTGAACAGACACAAAACAGTAATTGATACCAAAATTTCGAAAAATGCAGATGCTTTCTTGACTAGCGACTTAAAAAGATAGAGCTAGAACTAATCAATATTTTTTAAAATTTAGAGGAATGATGCTATGAAAAACATTTTCATAAGTATGTTCTAATTAAAATCTAATTTGTATTATTAATATTGAAGTTATCCACTTGTTTCAAACTGTCATTTGTTATGGGCACCTTTTTCTCAGCCACCTCGCTGGGCATTTTGCCTGTTGTGGTGTTGTATTTGTATTTGCTGCCATTGCTTCCAATCAGCTCTTGTGTATGTTAAATATTACCACAGTGCAGCAAAATGATTAACCCATTCAAACTTGATTTGTTTTATTTCAGTCACCCTAAAATATTTTGCCTTCTAAAAATGCATTGTAGTTGTTTTTACTGTAAAACATGTTTTTCATCTTCCCCGCCCTCCAATTAATCACCCGTCATTGGGAGGAGTTAGCTCTTGTTCAAGGTTAGATAAGAGAAAAATAGAGAAATATATGCTCAGTATAAATAAAAAGAAAAAGTATTTCTCTTCCTAGAAAGCCATACACGTCATGGCAGGTGTTTTTGTATCATAGTGAGGGGAAAAAAGCACTGGGCGAAGTAAATTTTCTTGTTGTGTGAGGGAAGCAGTTATCAGTTTGCAATTGCGGGAGAGGGAATTCTCTTCCTCAAAATAGGTGGCAATTTATGAAGGTTTTACAATTTCAAATGTGGCAGATATAAAGCCAATCAAGAAAATTTAAAAAAACCACTTAAAGGGTTGATGGCCAATCCGCAACCATTTGAAACATAAAATTATTTCTAAAAAAATAAGTTTCAAGAAATTACCTTCACTGGGCAGGATAAAAGAACTGTCAGAAGTCTTGTTTCTTTGCTCGCTGCTAAACTGAGAACATCAAATCTATCATTGCCTGTAAAGAATTTATCAATATAGTCATGTCGATAAATACTCAAACTGATAGAGAAAACACAATATAATAATAGCCTTTTTTTTCTTTGTAACAGTAAATTTTTGCTAATATATCCTATTCATCATAAATTATGATATACATATATATATATAACATTATGAGTTGTTTTACACATAATTTCTGGAAACACATGATGTGAATGATTTTGCAATAACTCTGCCCAAATATTTAATGTTCCCAACAGTTCATTTATGAAATTTATGATAAAGTGTCTAATTTAACTTTCTCCCATCCCTATTGAGTTAAAACCAATGCTGCTTTGAAAACAGTCACCTGATTTTTTTTTTCGGGGGATGGACATAGATACATAACTCTAGTTCATGTGTCAATTACCAAGGGCACTGATTTATAGTCAAGACTAGCTTATGATTAAGAATGAAAATAGTGCACTTGCCTCTTCCTAGAAGCCATCTGTGATAAAACCAAACACTCTGATCATTGGGATCAGTAAAGGCTGCATTTTGCACTGTTTCATATTCTGGAAATGAATAAAAATAATACAGATTATTAATTCATAACAGATGAATAAAAATAAATAATAGAAATGAAATACAATTTCAAAACAGTCAAACACTGATTTGACAAATCACGCAAAACTAATATTTCTACTCATTAAATAAAAAAAATATTATATTGGCATTGAGATAATACAAATATTCGCACAGAGACTTATAAATAAATTTGTCTTGAGGAATAACCAAGGAATTTGTTAAATCAGAGTTTGTTATATTGAGGTCCAACTGTATATACATCAAAAAACATTTTAAATCATGTATGAACTATGGAAATTATTCTTTTTTTTCTGCAATGACATTTATTGTCATGGTCGGCTGAAGTTGGTTTTCTGTGGTTCCCAACTTCAAGGCGCAAATGCGAGCCGAACTCCCCATTAAAAAGTCTCGCCACAGAGAGCAACAGTCCTACAACGATAAATCATTCAATCATAACACTTCACTCATAGTTAGAAAAAATAGTGGCAGATGGCAGCACTACACATAACAAGCATTACAGAGAAACAACAAAAAACTTCACGTCAGGTTTCACTACACGTACACGCATATTCCCGCATGTACCGATTCGTTGGGGGTTCCGCGGGGGGGGGGGGGGTGGGCGGGGTGCATGTGTGGTGTAGCAGTAGTAGGTAGGGCCTCCAAAAAATGGCTCGGGGATCCATGATGTTCTTAAGTCAGCCACCTCGTTGGGCAATTTGCCTGTTGTAGCGTTGTATTTGTATTTGTATAATCAAGAGGAAAAGGCTATTTTAATGTGATCACTAAATGCCTTGGTCTATTTTTTTTTTAAGTTAAACTATAAAAACAATATTTTATAGTTTATAGGTTCTCAAACTTTTGTCTCTCACAACTGGTTAGCATCTAACCATGGCTGTCCACAATAGTCTTCAAAGCACCAAACTGGCATCGATATCAACAGCTCCCCTAGAAGCTGTGATGCACAATTTGAGCCCTACTGACTAAAACTTTTATAGAGCTGTTTTAGACGATTATTTAAAAATAAATCAACCATTTAGTACCGATTATACATTATACAAATACAAATACAACGCCACAACAGGCAGATTGCCCAACGAGGTGGCTGACTTAAGAACATCATGGAACCCCGAGCCATTTTTTGGAGGCCCTACCTACTACTGCTACACCACACATGCAAACCACACCCACCGAACCCCCAACGAATCGGTACATGCAGGAAAATGCGTGTACGTGTAGTGAAACCTGACGTGAAGTTTTTTTGTTTCTCTGTAATGCTTGTTATGTGTAGTGCTGCCATCTGCCACCAGTTTTTCTAACTATGAGTGAAGTGTTATGATTGAATGATTTATCGTTGCAGGACTGTTGCTCTCTGTGGCGAGACTATTTTAACGGGGAGATCGGCTCGCATTTGCGCCTTGAAGTTGGGAACCACAGAAAACCAACTTCAGCCGACCACCACTGTGGGGTTCGAACCCGGATCCTCGCATCGCGAGTCCGTCACTATAACCACTCGACCACCACAGCGGCTAATTTATATCAATCATATTTCTTTTGCAATTTACAATATACAATAATTTAATTCAATTATGAAACATTGAAATTAACCTTTTAAAAGAGTTTGTTCATCTACAGCAATATGTGTTGGACCAGGATGTACAATGGGTAATAGAGTGCTTCTATAATGCCAAGCAGAATAGTTAGAAAAATTCTTCTCTATCAGTTGGGAAGTGAACTCCAATTCTTCCCTTGAATCAACATGGCATTTCTTGATGACCTGTCTTCTGTAATCCCAGCAATGAACTGAAATTGCAGCACAGAGCTGATATATATTGCTTATACAAAAAACACAAATAGGATAGAATAGATGTACAAAACTAACCTATATCTACCTATATGACTATTTTAAAGAAAGAAATAGAATGCATAGCAGCTGATAAGCTGAAATAACAATGCACAAGACGAGTTTATATTTTTAGTTGCAATTCCCTGCACATGACCCATGGGCTACCCTTTAAAATAAAATTATATTATTGGTGAATTAAATTTACGTATGCTGTGATTATAGTTTGATGAGGAATACAGTAGATTATTATCTCAGAGTAGCTGAATTTTCATATATACAAATTACATGCAGGAAATTGCATTACTTAAAATACCAAAAAAAGAAAAATTTCAAAGTGGATGCGGATAATGTCCAAGTAATATTTCTTTTAACAAAGAAGGTTGTTAATTTTCATTGCATTCATTGAGAAGATAATCACATGCTTATGTAGAAAAGTGCCTAATAGTCATCTCTATGTTCGCAATTCGACCTTTCCAAATGTGAATACATGGAATTGCTGGATGTAATTTTCTACTAGTTACTTCATGTCTGGCTGCATCTGCGCTTGTTAATGTTGTCTGTGTGTTTGATTAACACTGAATTTCACAAAAAACTTGATTTGCATCTATAGTGATTACTGTTGTTTTGAGTGAAATAATAAAAAGTTTAAGAATGGGCATAAAAAAAATAAGTGAACAGAGGAACAACTTGGGAAGGAAGCAACATGGGTGGAGATACAGGGCCCCCCCCCCTCCCAGTGTCAAAGGTGGAGTAGACTGATCTAATGTACATATGAATTGACATCATCATCTTTGTGCTCCCCCAGCAATAATGACTGCGCCCCCAGACTTCCAAGTCTATCTCCGCCTATGGGAAGCACACTTGGTTAAGCATAGAAAATAAATCAGAGATAAAGCACTACTGAAAAGATGAAACAATTAGAGATGTAGCTCAAGAGTGTAGTTGTTCTTAAGTCAATTATGGCAGCTTTCTGACAGCAGATAGGGAAGATTATGGGAGTTGAGGTGTTTGTTCGAACAATGAAGAACTCCTGCAATAATATATCTTTAATCAATGGAGGGATGGAAAAACTGCTCATTACTTGTATCAAAGAAGGAGAGGTGAAAGAAAATTCAGTTACCCAGACAATGATCTTGGATAAATCTAGGCTAATTTCGAAAACCATTGCAGAAAACATATGCACCTTACATCAAACTGAGAAATCCAAAGCAAATAAAGACTGTTTTTACCTTTTTACTGATTGGAAGAGTGGGGGGTATAATAGGTATCCATAGTGATGGTCTGGACAATGAGAGAAACCACTAGAGCAAATAAATAGACTGCAGAAATGTTAGTGCTAAATTTTAAAATGTAATTACGAAGACTTGATCTATTTAAATTTGTTCAGTTACTTACTCATCTCTGAGCAAAGAGGAGATGGAAAAAGATGAAAAATGATAAGGAAAAACCCCTTCTAATATCTAAGGCTCAAAAAATTATATGTATTATTGTATACACATGTACAGCAGAACATTTTGTGAACATTGAACACATGGAGATAGACCAGAGTTGTGCTCTGATTGAAAGAAAGAAAAAGAAGTGCATTTTGCTGCTCCATTCTCTTGGACTTATACAGAAAAATCATTCCCCAATTCACTATTAGGTCAAAGACAGATTAGTGCCAAATAGGAGCAGCACTGCATAGCTAAATGCTGTGCCTGGTTGTTGTTGTCTATACTTTAAGAACGAATATAAAAAGAAATGAACACAGGAAAAATTTTGAAAAGAAGCACACTTGATTAAGCATAGAGAACAAGGAAAGAAGTACAGTGATATCTCAGCTACCAAAGATAATTCGTTCCAGAATCAGGGGTTCATTAGCTTAGACACAATTTTCACAGGTTTCAATGGAAAATCGTTTAATTTCTTCCAGATGTGGCTCAAAATTTAAGGATGCATTTTTTAAAGCACTGAGGAGCACTATAAAAAAATACAAAAAAAAACTGACTGAAGGATAGCATGAACAGCTCATAAAGTTGATAAACGAGAATTTATAGGAAGATGGAATACTGAAGATCTTTTAATTTTACACTATGTACACAGCCAACACACAGTGGACATTGACATACCAGGTCTTGACAAGACTCAGTCAAGTCTGTAGGTGTCCATTTGCGATTTGGTCAGCTCCTCATTTCTGTGTCTAATACATGCAGATGGAAAAATAAGCTCCTAGAATGCCCAAACTGTTCAGTTTGATGCTAAGTGTTTTGCACTGAAAGAACATGTCCTCTGAAAACATAAGCCCTCTTTTTTTCCTTCTCTCTAATGCATTTTCTATCATTTTATGTGAAATAATTAAAAACTTTCAGAAACAGAAGTGAAGATACATTTGGAAAAAGATTCAAAGGTGGACATGAATTAATCAAGCTCAAATGACAGTAATTCTGATGACAACTGGCATGAAAATTCAGCTCAAAATGTGGCTGTGTTGTATGAGTGTGTGCATCCATATCAATGGAAATGTTTATTAGCAGAATCCATTTTCATCAGCTGAGGCAGAAAAATCAAGAAAAAAAACGTTTTCGTAGAAAAATTCATAAACTGAAACATTTGGTAGCCAAGGTATCACTATATGCATATCTGAGATTAAAATGCGAATCTATTAAATCCAAAATTAATTAAATTAAAAATATTTTACTTCATTGGGTTTAGTTAAATTTTTTCCTATTTATGAATAAGAATGACTTTCATTCATATTTCAATAATAATATTATTATTAAACGGTAAAATCACAATACAATTATAAAAAAAAGAAAATATATACATACAATTCCGTTCATCCATAGAAAGAAACATATTGCATAATTTCAGTTCTTGATCCCAGTCCTGACCTGGGAAAAATTCCATAGACCAGAATCTGTGGTTCCAAGCCCAATACGACTTTGGATTCTTCTTTAGACAAGTCTGGGTCAACATTAATTCATTTGCACCCATTTTACTTGAATCCTCTTGTGATCTGTATTTACATATAACAGAAAACATAACCACTACAGATAACAACCTTGTAATTAAATGAGCATTTTTTTACCAAAACGACAAGACAGGCAAAAAACATGAAAAAAAAACCTCTCCCCATTCAAAATGGGCATATGGTGAAGTCTTCCCTTCACGTATTTTTCTGATACTATTATTGATTGGATATTGTTATCAATTGAGGCCCAATGTAATCACATTAAATGTGCTGTGTACTGTATATAAAAACAAGGGATATATTTCTTACTTTTCATCATTCAAAGCAATTAAAACTTCCCTCCTGAAGTTCCACAATGAATAAAAATCGGGATTTTTAGCAAGAAATTCTCCAGTAAGGGACAAAGCTTCTTCATCGTGTTCTTTTCTTTCTCTCTGAAACAAGAGTTACAGTATGATTTATCGTATAGAAAAATATGCATTCACATGGTGTGAATTTAATTTTCAAACACAGTGACACCTTTATTAAAGGTAACCTTGCAAATGTGTGATCACCCTATTGCTGTATAATCCTTTCGTACAGACTTTTTTTCTGTCCAACCACTGTCTGCAGGTATTACTATATATGAAAGTGGCTCCCTTGCCTATTTGTGGCACATCTGCAGCAGAATGACTAACTCTATTCTCTATTATTATCTAAACTATTCTCCCCAGAATAGTTTAGCCGATATTGTGCATTCACAAAAGAACCACTTGAAAGCATAAATAGGCTCACACATCAATATTTTCAGCTCAATGCAACACTCCTCACAAAGGTTAACAATGCCCCTAGGAGCAGAGACATACACTTAAAAGAAGCACTGGTACATGAAGTGTGTGTTCAAAAAAAGAAACTAGTCTTAAAATAGTCTATTGATGAATTGATGCTCAGTTTTCTGATTACTAGCGATGTGTGGACAGTGCCTTCTTAACAGCATCATAGGCCACGAGGCCAAGTGATTTTTCTGAGGCCCTACCTGGTAAATCCTAGAAAATTTCAACCGGATCTTATTTTTGTGAGGCCCTTCTTCTCTTGAGGTGCCCGGGTGGGCCCATGCATTAAGCTGACACTGTGCGTGGAAGGATTATTTAAATGCCTTTGTTACAATTTTATATAGTTAAGTTTCTAATCTAATTCTATTACATGAAGTAGTGTTTATTGCTCTGGTGTAGTTCATTGTAAAATAAAAAAAAGATTCTCAAAGAGTAATACCATCGAGTCAAATTTTAGAGCTCCCTGATGTAGGCATATACGCTTAGTTTTTCAGTCAAAATTATATGAATTATTTCAAACAAGTTTCAAGTTTTTGCTATACACAGTATATCGTAATATATCGTGAGTATATCGTAAATGACAAAGTTGTTTTCTCAACTTAAAAATACCTATAAATGCAAAAATCACAAAAACCATATAAAAGTTGCTACCAGCATTAAAATAACAACACACACACACACACTCGGCAAACTACAAGAAATTTTCTAATTGAATACCTTTTCAAAAATTTTCGCAGTTCCTGCTTTGAAGATCTTCAATTTCTTCTCCTGTTCTAATTTCTTTGCAGCCTCTTGCTCTGCAGTTGTTTTAATTTTCAGTCGATTGTGCTACAAAAATTAGGATATTATTAATGAATAAAAGAAATCACATTAATTTTCTTCATAACATGTCCGATTTTTCAATATGTGCCCATATACAGTAATATTTGGTTGATAATAGAGCTTACCACCCCTGTATCAGCCAGCAGAACATATAATGCGAGGAAGGGGAAGACCCTGAATTTTTCAATGCTGGCGCCTGATATTTTTTTGTGATAAAAGGAAAATAAAACAATACTTTTTTTGACCTTTTCAATGAAAGCTTGAAAACTAGAAATGACCATAGCTTTTTAAATGTTTTTCCAGAGGTCATTGCCATAGAAAATGATTCAAAGTAGAGATTTAGGTTTTACCTTTTGCAAATAAAAGGACATTTGAAACATGTGTACATATGCTTACTTGCTTTGACTATGGAATATTAAATAAATAAGACTCACACTTGCTTTTTTTTCTTTTCACTTCTTTCCCTCCTATCATGCATCAAATGCAGCGCTACAGCCTCTGCTATACTAAATCTGTGAGATACGATGTCAAGTTTCTTTGATGGTGGAATGTTCCAGGTTGGACGTTCATTTAGTGTGTGGCGGCACTGTTGGCAAGCATGCATATATGTGGGCAATGCTAATATTGTGTATCTGTCATCTTATTCTCAAATGTGCACCTTTTTTTATGTCTCTTCCGCTGTTCAAAAGAAAGCTTTAGTTTCTTGTACAGTCAAGTTGTTATTTTCTATGTGTCTGTGTATTTGTTTTTTTATGTGCAACGTACAATGTCTAACTTCAAATAAAAACTTTATATTTAACCGTTCTCTCGATTTTAGATATGGAGTTAGAACCGAAACACCTACGAGTGTGAATTACTTGACTCACAATGAAATATTTTTTGACATCTGCACATATTGATGGGAAATTTCAGTGAACTCCTCAAGGAAAACACGTAGCATGCGAATGTAGGCACACCTTCATGGCTAGCATTAGTAAAGAAGGGGGTTTGAGCTAAATAAAGCAGGGCAATTATTATCCATTATATCAAGTATATATCAATCTTCACTTGAAAAGTAGATAATACATCAAGATCTGAAGTTCAAGGAGGGGAAAATCAAAGAAAATTAGATCGGTTTTGAAAATAGCTTTTCGGTTTTGAAAAGAATTTTTTTTACTGAATATGTAATGGGGCAAGTATATGTACCTCCACCTGTTCATTAAGACAGATTTTAAACAATATTCATACAGCAGAGTCTTGATAATTCAATTCTGGAAAGTTTGAGGTTCCGGATAATCTGAGGTGGCCTAGAATTTTTTTAAATTCCTTCACAAAACGCTCTACGTATTTCTATTAAAGAATGCAAGTGATTTAAGCTTTAAGGGGTCTTGATCTCAAGTCTTTGGTAGACTCCCCACCCAGGACTTTCTACAGTAAGTTTATAGAGTAAAAATAAATAAAATTCATATTGGGGCCAAAGTAATATGAGAGCCCCCCCCCCCCCCCATCAGCTTCATTTATAAAAAAGCATCAGTTTTAGGAGATCTAGTAGTGGCTCCTAGGGTGCCCAAAAGCAGAATGTTTAGCACTGTTCTGCGACAAGCACTCAGCTGACTAAAAATTTACTGTGGTAAAAATCCCCATACATGCAATAGTGTTTTTTGCACTTTTTCTTAAAATTCTTCCAAATTGTTCTGCAGTAGTGCTAATTGTTCTGTGACATACGTCACAGTTTTGGCACATTCCCCTTTCGGGCTAGGGTGTCGCCAACCTCTGTAGGGTGCACAGTGAAGAGTTGGTGTAGTGTAGGGGTCTCGAACTGCAGGCAACATTTGACGTTTTACCCACGCTTGCAGATCACCAATCCATACCACACACATTATCAAAGAACTTGGTAAGCCACACGTATCCAGAGGGCCATGCTTTGAAGAACCCTGGTGTAGCGATTTGTGCTTGTTCAGTGTTTCGAAGTGTGATTCTTTTTTTCTAAACTATTCTGGGGAGCAGCGGATGGAAAACGTTTGAGAACTATTGAACTAAGCCGTTTTTAAAACAACTACGTAAAAGGGTAAGCTGATTTATATTGGTTTTTTTTTTGGGGGGGGGGAAGAATGATTTTTTCAGTAATCCGAGATAGCCTCAGTCCCATTCACGGGCTATCGAGACTATACTGTATTACACGAAATAATTAAAGTAACGTAAAACAAGAAAAAAAAATCCGAATCAATAAAAATATGCGTACCGAAACTCCCTCGAAAATCAATTACAGTAAGACCTCGCTACAACGATACTCAGTATAACGATAAATCCCTCAACAACGAAATTTTTCTTGGTCTTTGAAGTATCGCTATATCGAAGTTTCACAGTAATATAATCCTATGACACAGAAACTAATTTATTGATATTTCTTTAAAAAAAATTATTGAATTATTATCTTTCAAATATAAAAATTTTAATAATCAACATCTCAATTACCATATTCACCAAGATTATTAAATGAACTATCGGTGATAAGAAGTGAAGAGTTTACAACTGATCAGTCGCTCAGCTCAGATTGCACTCACTGATACACACACAGGAGGTCTGAACAGTAATGTAAACACAAACAGCTCGAGTTGAAAGATCAAGGAGTCGATGTTCGACGGCACATGATCAAAATAGAAAAATATATGATTTTCATTCTAATTACATTATTTTATGTTAAAAACAACGTAAAGTAATGTTTCTTATAATTCGTTGTGGGTGATTAAGCGTGAAATGTTGCCCAAAAAATGCATTCGGTATATTATGTAAAAATTGAAATTTTTTTCTTAATAGAAATTGGCAACACATGGCGATCTGAGCCGCTTCTCCAGTGTTTACATTTTTTTGTCTCGATCTGAGTAATGATGGCTGATGGTTTGTTGTATTTATTATTCGATTGTATTCTTTCGTTTAAAGAAAGATTGAATTTTTACGTCGGACACGTTTGGCGCCAAAAATCGCCAAGCTACCCCTTATATCAAAGCTGTTCGAACTACAAAGTTGCATTAAGAGTCAACCCAGTTTTACTTTCAACCAGATTTGTTGGGCTGTACATGCCGGAAACACACACCACTCAGCTTTTCGGGAGTCCTCTTTACGATGACTCCTTCGAGCGATTAATTATGATTTCATGAGATTGTTTATAAAGTGGTAGAAAATAATTCTTCCAATTCGGTTCCTTGTAGTTGACCCATGTGAAGGTTTGAAGCTGTCTCTACAATGGGAGGAGGACAGGGCTGGAAAAATAATTTACATGCCTGATTTCATTTATTCCTAATATACGGTATACCTTTTCGTTTCCAATTTTTTGACTGCCAAAAAGAGCGATATGTCGCCAACGTCATCTCTGTAACTCAACCACCTCGCCACCTCGTTGGCCGCTGTGGTGGTCGAGTGGTTATAGTGCCGGACTCGTGATGCGAGGATCCGGGTTCGAACCCCACAGTGGTGGTCGGCTGAAGTTGGTTTTCTGTGGTTCCCAACTTCAAGGCGCAAATGCGAGCCGATCTCCCCGTTAAAAAGTCTCGCCACAGAGAGCAACAGTCCTACAACGGTAAATCATTAAACCATAACACTTCACTCATAGTTAGAAAAACTGGGGGCAGATGACAGCACTACACATAACAAGCATTACACAGAAACAAACTTTACGTCAGGTTGCACTACACGTACACGCACATTCCCGCATGTACCGATTCGTTGGGGGGTTCCGTGGGGGGGTGGATGTGTGATGTAGCAGTAGTAGGTAGGGCTTCCAAAAAAAATGGCTTGGGGATCCATGATGTTCTTAAGTCAGCCACCTTGTTGGGCAATTTGCCTGTTGTGGCGTTGTATTTGTATAAGTTATCGTCCTGGCTGTAACCCCCAGATGATAGCGCTTGGCGATAAAAAATATATAGTCGTCAAACAGGTATGAGGAAATTTACTCGAGCATGCATTATCTTAAATCTAGCGTGTAAATTTTAGGAACGATTTTTCCAGCCTGTTCCCATTGTGGAGACGTATCTTAATATGGGTCAACTGGCCAGTAACATTCAAGAGTTACGGAACAGATGCTGTATAATACATATGTTTGGTGACTTTTTTTTGGTGCAAAACACGTTCGATGGTCCAGGCCATAGTTTCCCAATCTTTTTTGTCCCATCGCTCCCTTCAGAAATTTTTTTCTCCCATCGTCCCCAAAGCAATATAATCCATAGGATCCTATGTTATATCCGTAGCTTCTACCTCCCCCCTGGAACTTTTTCCATCGCCCCCCAAGGAAGTGTTAACACACATGTTGGGAATCACTGGTTTAAGCTAAAGTCGCCAAAGCCTAACAGACACTACGGTCATTGAATCCCCATCATAGAAAACATAACAAAACTGGAAACCAACATAGTATTATAAATGACTAGCTGTAATACCCGGCGTTGCCCGGGTTTTCTTCAATGAGGCTTTTTTGGATCACGTGACATCTCCCTCTTTCTTTGAGGGACATGCAAACTGTGTCAAAGTTTACCAATATGACGACTTCCTGCACGACTCGTGAAACAAACAAATCTAGATTTAAAGAAACGTAAAAATAAATATATATATATCTTTCTTTTTTTAAAGGTTGCTAGCTATTTCGATCCCCCCCCCCCCCCTTTGAACTTCAAGTTATCTATCTCTGCCTGTTTCTGCTTCAAAATATGCTTAATTAAAGCTGGGGGATTTTTTTTATGTACTTTTTACGGGCCCATAATTAATTTTAAAACAACCTAAACTCTATGAATTTATGCAGTTGAATATTAAAAGACACAATACATTAATACGGAGACATTAATTTTCATGCTTGAGAAGATATAAATAAAAAGTTGAAATCGATGTTATTGCATGGATATCCAACTCAAAAGTACATGTGGGGCATTTGCCCTGCTCTGAAGAAATTTTAAAGTAGCCCATCGTTCAAGTCGGGTTCCATTTGGTATATATATGTAAAATTTGACGACGATCAGTGTAAAATTGTAGATTTGTATAGAGAACATACACACACACTTAGACAGAAAATCAATTTTATATATATAGATAGTATAAATAAATATTCTCAGTAAAAAAAAAAATAAAACCCAGACTCTTCGAAAATCAGGGCATAAGTTTCTCTGGGTATCCAGTCTTTTTGTTTAAATGTATTAAAATAATGATATTTCTTTACAAGACTATATATATATAAACGGAAGGCATGATAAAAAAAAAGGGCAGAGGTTACAAAAAATAGGAAATATATTGGCAAAATACAACCTGACAGTATGCTGTATAATCCCTAGTAACTAGACAACGAAATGATGCTGTTTCACATATTACACAAAGCAAGAAGACGTCGCTTGCAGTTTGAATAGACCATGCTACTAGTGCCATCTGGAATGAATGATTCTAGAAGTGAGAGAGAAAGTACAGCAGTCCAGAGCCATTTTGCCGGTCTTGGCGATCTGGATTATACTGCATCTGTTGCATTATATTGGTTCTAAAGCCCACTGTCGTCGTAGTGGTGGTTGGCTGAAGTTAGTTTTCTGTGATTCCCATGTTCGAGGCACAAATGTGACCTGATCTTCCGGTTAAAAAGTCTCGTCACAGAGAGAAACAGGCCTACAACATTACAATTATATTACACTTTCCTCATAGTTAGAAAAACTGATTGCAGATGGAAGCACTACACACACACAACAAGCATTGCACAGAACCAAACTTCACGTCAGGTTCACAACACATACACATGCATTCCAACATGTAGCAATTCATTAGAAATTCCGTAGAGGAATGTGGACGAGGTGCATGTATGGTTTAGTAGTAGTCCTAAAGGTACAGCATTTACATGAGTTAAAAGTTCAAGTAAATTAAATTTTAAGTCAAGTGCTTTATAATCTGTCACAATGTAAGTAATCAAGTAGTAAATGATCATTGGATAATACGAGGCCACGCCCACTGGCACAGTGCCTACTTAATCAAAAAAATGGAGCAGAGACTCTGTCATACTTATCTATTAAATCACTTATCAACTAAACCCATTTAAACAGGCCTTGACATTGTAATACATTCTAAACTACTTGACAATGCAGAATTGTGTTAATTACTAAATTGCTAAATTTGTGTAAACAGGCCTTATTTGAGATACACTGGTGTGAACAAAAATTGCAGTAGACTCTCCATAATCCTGCCATGCGCTAGTCAGGGGCCCATCTATTAATCCAGCATTTTTTGGTAGGTTTTCTTTGTGCATAGAAGAGGGAAACATGAATAATGTTTACCCGCAAGAACGCAGGTGCAGCACTATCATATGCTCATGATACAAACCAGATAAGAAAGCTCTTGCAAGTGTTGACTTCCTCCTTGACTATATATTCATAGTAAGATTTAAAAAAGAATATGGGGGAACTAACTAACAAAAGTACAACACCTAAAATTATATTAATAGTTTGTATAGTATCCATTATCTTTTATTTTTGCAATTTTTGAAACTTTTTGCCTGGTTTTTTTTCCCTACTATCTCGGTTAAAACCAAATATTTATTATTCTTATAATATATAATAATATATAATTTTTAATTATAATAATATATCATTTTTAATTATAATAATATATAATTTTTAATTATAATAATATATCATTTTTAATTATAATAATATATAATTTTTAATTATTATAATAATATCATTTTTAATTATAATAATATATGTATTTTTTTTTTATTTTGGATTTTTCAGAAGAAAATGGTAGCCTTGTTGTGGTTGTTATTGATACAAATCCATCAGTGCAGACATTTGAAAAAAAAGAGGTAATATAATATACCATACTTTTTCCTGTTCCTTTTTAAGTATCATTTTAAAATATCGATACAAATACAGATCACACTCATTGTAGCGATCATTCTTTTACAACAATCGATAGGGTAAGTCCCAAATCCTTCTTTATCGCTTTCACAGACCCTGGTGCTACAAATTTGTGGGTTGTGTTTTCTCACTCTAGAGATTTTTTTTTTTTCTTTTGACCTCAGGAAGTCATGCTCTGACTTGAAGGAATGTATAACTTTTGAGTTCAGAAACATGGTGAATATTAACTTTGCAAGCTTCCACCAGAGGACAGCATTTAAAGTTGAACTTTCAAATTTTTAAGATGGCTTCCAGGGAAAAGTACCTCCGGGGAAAAGTCTGATTTATTAAATTTAGCAATGAAATTGTGGAAAAAAAAAAATATGTGAAGAGGAATACACCCTGCATTGTCTGGGCTAAAAAAATTTAACAAAGTGATTTATTTATTCAAATAAAAAGTTGAAAATTGGAAAAACTGAAGATTTGCTGTCATTTATGTTTTTAATGCACTTTTTAGTATCAAAAATGCAAATACATTTTGAAAATTCCAAAAATATAAATGCTTGGTATCTGAAAGTGTTATAATGACCATCCTATATGTTTTCCTTTCAATAAATCCACAATATAAATTTTAAAATGCTACACTAAAATCCTTCATTTATATCTCTTTTAATCCTTCATTCCTATCCTCATTACTCAATATAATGTCCATTTTCGACATAATGATATTCATTATAACGAGTGTTAACTGTATCTTTTGAGTGCACTTACATGTTTTCATCCAAAAATAAATAAATACATCACAGTTTTCAGAATTCTGCTCTGGGGATAATAAGTAAGCGGTTGACGAGAATAGTTCAGTCAGATGTGCAACACAGTCAAAAACATTATTTTCATCTGCCTATCATTAGTTTAGAGGGACTCATAAAAACAGTTGAGGCCTCATAAATCGTAGAGGAACAAAGTGACTCATTGATTCGATATTAAATGAAACATGGTTCTATGCTAATGATTTAAAATTAAATTTACTAAAAACAAAACACATTAATTTTAATCTTATGTAAACTGATTTACATCTTAATCTAAAATTTCACACCCTTGCTTGTGATTTGCAACCTCGTTGTAATTGCGATTCAATTCAAGTAAATAGTATTACAAACATTTAAATTATTAATTTTAATTGATGAATGTAGATTCTTATTTTGACCTTTAGGAGGAGCAATAATATTTTATTCACTATAGCTTTTCCCCTTTAATTATGTATATTTTTTTAATTCAGAAAATTTGTTTTTGTGTTTAAGCACATTATTTTTTTATTTAATGTTTTGTTTATTTATATTTCTCGTCATACATTGAGAATTTTGTCTTTTTTTTGTGTAGTGTATGTTTTTTCTTTGTTTCTTTATTATCATTATGTTCTTTATTCGACATTCATAATTTTGTCTTTTTTTTAATATTTCTGTTCATGTCGTATTTTTCATTCTATTCTTTAATTTTCATGTAAGTTTTCAATCATCCGTACAGGCATTATAGCCTCTGGATGGTAAATATGTTCTACAACAATTCATTTTGAATCAATCAACAACTAATTTTAAAAAGTGTGAAAATGAGTAAATTTAATTTGAATTTGATTGAATTGTGATTTATTCTAACACTATCATGCACAAATGTTTTCATTCATTCAAAAAAAATATGAAAGAATGAAACAGAGTACCAACTCTAATAAAATTCTTGATGTTTAAAATGGTTTTTTAACCAATTAGGCATCCTCAGAAGATTATATATGCAAGCTAACAATTATGGCAAAATAATAGCTTTCTGCCAAATCGAAAGAAGATTCATGGATAAAAAATCATAGTGGTAAACAGGTACTTATTTGTAATAGAAAATAAATCATTTTGGTAAAACCTAATCAAAATACAAAAATTCATGTCTCAGTATTACATATAAGCTTTGATATTTGAGATATTAGTAATGTATTGAAGAAGTTATTTAAAAACATATATATATATATTTTTTCTTTTGCAGAATGTCATGACACGATGTTTGGATTCTGTGATTGCATTTTGCAATTCACATTTGATGATGAATCCTTCAAACAAATTAGCAGTCATAGGCTGTCATACTTACCAAAGGTATACCATTTCAGAAATAATGTTCTAAGTAATAGAACTCGTTAGGAAATAAATTTTTTCTCTAAATTTATATTAAGATATTCTTAATTTTTTATTTATTTAATTTCATATTGAATATAATTTATTAAAGAAAATATTTTTTGTTTAAAATGGACGTTGATATTTTATGAGATTTTCTTTGTGAGAGTTAAATTTTCAGAATTCCCTTCATAGTGATTCTCTGTATTATAATACTCACCAAATTTCATACTTATAGCTTCTGCTGCTTGGACTCAGCAATGACTGCGCCATATAACCTTTAAACCCTCTCTCGGAGTAAGGCCTCCTCCCTTACACACACACATAATCACCCCCTTAGATGTTGAATTTTGAAATATCCCTTTTTAGTGAATCTCTACATTAAAAACTGAAACTACTGACAAAATTTTATATTTATAGCTTCACAGTTTCGGCAAAGCGTGATTTCTCTATGTAACCTTTGAACCCTCTTATTACCCCCCTTAGGGGTGTCTAATTTCGAAAGAACCCTTCATACTTAGACCTTATAAGATAAAATGAAAGTATCAATTAAATTTATCGTTTCAGCTCGGCATGATTCCTCTATGCAACCTTCGAACCCCCTTGTTATGACCCTGCTTAGAGGGCAAATTTCAAAAAACCCTTTCATAGGGGCCTTTATTTCATAAAATAAAACTACTGACCAAATTTCATATTCATTACTTCAGTGCTTTCAGCTCGGCGATGATAAATCAGTAAATCAGTTAGGGTATGTCATTATATATATATATATATTTCGGCACATTGGAGGTTGAGATTGAATTGAAATGAGGTCTTTCTTTATACATTGTATACATATTCTATAATGAAAAGTTTGAAATCCTGATTTATTGTATGTGTTTCGGTTTACTTAATAAATGGCTTCTTTTGTGGTCGGCTGAAGTTGGTTTTCTGTGGTTCCCAACTTCAAGGCGCAAATGCGAGCCGATCTCCCCGTTAAAACGTCTCGCCGCAGCGAGCAACAGTCCTACAACGATAAATCATTCAATCATAACACTTCACTCATAGTTAAAAAAACTGGTGGCAGATGGCAGCACTACACATAACAAGCATTACAGAGAAACAAAAAGCTTCACGTCAGGTTTCACTACACGTACACGCACATTCCCGCATGTACCGATTCGTTGGGGGTTCCGCGGGGTGGGGGCGTTGTGGGCGGGGTGCATGTGTGGTGTAGCAGTAGTAGGTAGGGCCTCCAAAAAATGGCTCGGGATCCATGATGTCAGCCACCTCGTTAGGCAATTTGCCTGTTGTGGCATTGTATTTGTATATTTGTATTTTTCTTGTGATGCTATTTTTGTTTATTTCAATTCTTACTTTACTGGAATTGTGTGTATATGTAGTATTTTAAGACTGAAATGAAGTAAGATACTTTGTAAGTTGAAAAAAAAAGATTCAGGGTTCATTTAAAATGCATCAATCGTAATCTATAATCATTATTATTTTCCTGATGTGTTCAAGATATGTTTGATTATGTACTAGTTTTGTTAATTTATGTTTGAGCTATGGCAACCCTAATATATTAGTTTTCATTTTGATATTTTATAGCTATTTCTTATATCCTCAAGCAACTGCAGATTCAGAGGATACATGGTCGAATGATGGACAGCATGAGATGTTTTCTGAAGTTAAAAATGCCGTAAAAACAAGTATCACAAAGCTAATTTTGAACAGTGAGTTGAATTATGTATATGATATCAGAGGTAGAATATGAATAAAAACATCAAACAAAGGGAATAATTTTTCTAGCCCTTAATCTATAAAAAATGTAGCCTTAATTTCAAGGAAAATTTCTTCTGTAGGCCCAATTGAAAGGGCTATCATCAAAAGATCATGATTAAAAATCCTCTGTCCAGGAGAGAGAATACAGCAGTCTCTCCATAATATAAATAAACTCAAGTTTCACCAAAAAAAATTGTTGGAAAATTTATTTTATAAAAATAATTTTTAATGTGGAGTAAAGCAACGAAAATGTGTGTTTCATTATAGATGAAAATTTGTTGTATGGAAAGATTCATCATACAAGTTGTATAGGAGAGTCCTTCAAATTGAATCCGAATGCAAGCCGGTCTCCCATTAAAAAAAAATTTACTCCACTGATAGTAAGCATCCTTGCATCATGATGTTACAAAACAAAAATTCATGCATTTGGTCATTTTATCATTAAATTAGGAGGATTGATGTCAGCTTTATTGAACATGTGATTATAGGGCCATAACTAGAGGGGATCAAAAGTGGGGGGGACACCTGCTACAGGTAGCAGTATTTTAGGTGGGGGGACGAAATATTCATTATAAAATCACCATCAAATTTTACAGTGGGGAGGGGGCAGCAAAATCATGTGGTTACCCCTTCCCCACAAAAATCCTAGTTATGCCCTTACACGATAAACATATCTCGGCTCAGGCTCAGATATAAATATGTTAGAAACATGCACTCACATACTAATGCTTCCTGTGTGCACCAATTCCACAGAGAAATATTTTTTAGGTGCATGTGCAGTTTTAGTATAGTTGTCTACTTTTTCTCCAAAAATCAGCGTAAGGTAGTAGAGATATGCAATTTTTATTTTAGTCTGAGTTGTGTCTCTCATCAATAGAAACAATAATTCTCTTGTGGATTTTAAAATATATATTTATTTTACTAAAGAATGATGTAAAATCTATTATTCAAATGATATTCTTTTTTATTATATATAGGCCCTCAAGATACTATTTACACAGAATCGTTGATGGCTGGAGCTATGACCATGGCTTTGTGCTGTATCCTTTACTATATCTTCCTCATTAGGGTGTTAGTTTTTGTATTTCCATAGTATAAGCAATGCATGAAGACATTTTATAAACCAATATTGCATTCCTTTACTGGAATCCCAGATATTCATCGGATGCGTAAGAAACAAATTACTGGTGATATGCTTTCAGCGAAAATTCTTGTAAGTATGAGAAGGTTTCAATTTTATTTAATTTTAATGAGAAAAAAATTAGCTGATAGGTACAAATTGAAATATTGACGTATCTATTCTATAAGGTTTTTCTAATTATAAATTGAATTTAACAGTTAGACCACAATTTGATGAATCCGACGGAACAAATTGTTTTATTTATTAAATCTGAGTTCAGGTAATATTGTAAATTTGTCCTTACTATTCACAGTAAATCTTTCCACAACTTTATTGTTCTTCATGTTTCATACAACTGCTTATTTCCAAATGCAAAAGTTCCTCACAAGGGTGTAAGTAATATGCCAATGAGCACCCTTTCTCAATTAGAGCTTATACAACAAAATAAAAATAAAGTTAAAAAATAAAATAGAGATATATGATAGAGATTTCCTATGACACTATTGCATTACGTGAGGGCAGTGAGCAACAACCAGAATGCCAAAAAATTTTAAATCTGAATTATATTGGTATTATAATTATGATATTAATGTGTATAATACATGCACAATTGCATATTTCCAGTCTGTGTACGTACATGTCACATATTTATGGGGATGGGTAAAAGCTAATCTTTTAAAAGAGTGGCCTATTTTGTAATGAGGTTTAGCTTTATTTGAACAAACGGTGAGGAAAACCAAAAATTTCAATTTAATACAATATTTGATAACCTTTTCCTCTAAAAAGTTATTATATATTATTTGATTTTTTTCTCAAAAACTAAATATTTTTAAATATTAAATTCATATTAAATGTGATTATAGTTTGTTCATTGAATATTTTATTTTTATAGGTTGTATCGGCATCTGGTGAGAGTGCATCTCAGTATATGAACTTTATGAATGTTTTCTTCACTGCTCAAAAAGAGGTAAATTTTTTTTATCAGTTATGCTGCTACTCTTAATATTGATTAGAATATGATTCAATTGACCCAGTGTTTCCCAAAGTGGGCAAAGTGCCCCCTGGAGCGCTGGGGGGGGGGAGCAGTAGAAGCTCTGGCCGCTGTGGTGGTCGAGTGGTCATAATGACGGACTCGCATCGCGGGGATCCAGGTTTGAACCCCACCGTCACCGCAGTGGTGGTCAGCTGAAGTTGGTTTCCAACTTCGAGGCGCAAATGCGAGCCGATCTCCCCATTAAAAAGTCTCGCCACAGAGAGCAACACGCCTACAACAATAAATTATTCAATCATTACACTTCACTCACAGTTAGGAAAACTGGTGGCAGATGGCAGCACGACACATAACAAGCATTACACAGAAACAAACTTCACGTCAGGTTTCACTACACGTACACACACATGCCCGCATGTACCAATTCGTTAGAGGTTCCGCAGAGGAATATGGACAAGGTGCATGCGTGGTGTAGTAGTAGTAGTAGAAGCTCTGAATTTAGTATGTAAGTTTAGGATCTTATGGGTTGACTTGGTTGGGGGTGAGGAGATAAGAAAAGGGTTTTTTGAAGAAGGGTGTGATAGAAAAAAGTTTGGGGAGACTGAATTAAATGGTTAATGTCTTTTATACATCAGTATGTGATAATTTAAAAAAATATATATTTTTTCTAAAATTTATGAAGAAAAATACACTTTCACGTGGACAATTTACAAAATATGAAAGAATTTTTCTGATAATCCAGTTTCCCAAGACATGTTTCTATTAAAATCAATTGAATTTCCAATGACAAATAAGTTCTCATAATAAGTTCTATAATAATCTCTCATTATGACTTATTTATAATCAACATATCTTTCTACTCTATATTCCAGAGTGTCTATATTGATGCATGCGTCATTGAAAAAGATTCTGGATTGTTGCAACAAGTATGCACATTTCAATTTTATAAATTTATTAAACTGATGTATATAGGGCCGGGATTACACTAAAAGTTTGATAAAAGTTCTTTTATAAAACTTGAGAAATGCAACTAATAAAATTATTAGTTACATCCGAACAAATACAACAGATAATGTTATTGCTTCCTTTTGTCAAGTTTTATAAAATGACTTTTATCAAACTTTTATAGTGTAATTCCAGCCTATTATAAATTGTAATACTACTCTGGAAGTTATTTCCAATTAGGGTGACCAGACATTCTGGTTGATTTTTGAGTTGCTTCTGAAGGCATTTAACCTAATTTGATGAAGTTGTTGGTTGTAAATAAACATGCAAAAATCGGCTTGAGGTCTTGGTTTTGCCTTAATGAAATCTGGTCACCTTGTCTAAGTGATTTAGATATTTTTTTTTCGAAGAGTTTTGTTTTATTTACATACACAGAATTGTTTTTAGATTTAACAAATTTGGACTGAATGAAATTAAAGGAGTTGTTTTTCTCATTTTTGTATATATGGGTGCATTCCACTGCTTTTTATGTTTAATAAATTGAGATTCTAAAAAAAAAAAAAGAAGAAAGTTGTGCATATATGCAAGCAAAACCAATAAATGGTTAGAATAATGAATGATTTATTCTTTTTAATTCAGCATTAAAATGTGATTTTATAAAATGCTTGAAATATTATGCCTCTTTCATGACTTTTTTTTAAAACTCAAAATAAAGCATTTTGACATTTTAATGAAGATTGCAATAGGATTTTTTAAAAAATGCCAGCTTATAGAAAATCTAAAAAAACACATTGAATTACAAATATATTTCAAGCTCTCTTTGTTTTATTTAAGGAATCCTAAAATCAAAGTTTGTATTTTGTTGCATGAAAATAATTTTTATATTAGTTAGTAAATTTTTTTTTTCCAGGGTTGTGATATCACTGGAGGAATGTATCTGAAGGTTCAAAATGTAGCATCGCTTTTCAAGTACATGCTTGTAAGTTGTACTTTTGACTTTTCTCTGTTTCAATGAATGTATTACCAAGTAAATGTAAGTGTGTGTGTGTGTGTGGAAATGTGCATGGAAAGCTTTCATTTGTTTATATTCTCTACAAGTTCCAAATTTATCCAACAATAAATAAATCTGTAGTAAAGACTTTTTTCTTCTAAATTTTGTATTCATACATGTACTAAAAGAATAAGGTACCTATTTTTGCAGAAGTAGGAAAAATTCATATTTTGCTAAAATAGTTAATGAAAATAATTAGACACCTTTACAGGCCCGTCATTTGGGGGGTCGGCTTTGAAAATACACTAAAAATGGTATATATATATATACACATTGAGTTTACGTTCTTTGCCCCCCCCACCCCCCCCAGAAAAAGTTGAAATGATGGCCCTGCACCCTTAGCATGTGTTTAAATAATTAATTGTGGGAGAAGAAATTTATCACGATATCCATAATCATTTGGCTGGTTTTTTCATGTGTTTATGGAAGATTTAAGATGCCATTGTAAGGCTCACTGACGAATAAAGGCCAGTGAAAAAAATTCACATGACTGTAGCAATTTAACTAAAATCAGGATTCTAATACATTCAGTAACAACAAATGATAATTTGATATGTTTTGCAGAAATTGTGTGAAGAAAAGTTTTATTTTTCATGTACATTCTGTTATCAGTATCAACTGATCAAGCAATAAAAATGAGGCAGAAAAATCATAGACTAAATTCCTGGAAAGGTCTTAATTATTTGCAGCTGTGATGGTCAAGACCGGCCGTATCCATTAATATAGGTGGCACGCCCAAGATTTGCTCTCGTGGCAGTCATGTTCGAGAGTAGTTCAAACGAGGAAGTTGTAATGTCGCCCACACTGTGTATGTTTTGTTGTTGTAGACAGGATTTTTTTCCACCAAATGTAAATTTCTAGTCCCTTCATGAAAATAAATATAGTAGTTTCAACCCTACGAGGCTACAATTTGGCACCCAAAAGTCTTGTACATGTCGGTATTTGATTAAAATTGAAGTTAGTTATTCTTACTTTCAGTTATTTTTTTATAATTTTTAGCATTTTAGTCATTCATTTAAATATTTTTTTCTAGTGGGTCTTCCTTCCTTCACCAGAGACAAGGAAAATGATGATTCTGCCTCCTAGAGTACATGTTGATTATCGAGCTGCTTGCTTCTGTCACAGGAATCTCATTGAAATAGGTTATGTGTGCTCTGTGTGTCTGTCAAGTAAGTTTCTCCTGTTATTCACCTGTTGTTGGTATGCTTTATTGCTATATCCAAATGATTGAGCTAAAATGGTCTTTTTGTATGTTAAAAAAAAGTTTTTTTAACACACAACTAACTCAGTCACTGTCTGACTGCGTTGATCAGATATCCATGCTAAGCTCAGTGTCAATATCGGTATGTCTGAGAAGTCTGATGTGTCCAACTGGAATGCTAAGGAGGAATACACTGGCTCAGGATGGAAATGTAGTCATCTGGCCAATTAATTTCTTCTTTTTTTCCTTTTTAAAAGTTTGAAACTGACTCCATGTTTTTAATCATATTTTTAAATCATGAACAAGAATAATAATTGAAATAATTACTAATTACTCGTAGTTAAAAAAAAAATTGAAATAATTAGACAAAATCGACATGACGTCCTATGCATCATAGCCAGATGACTGGTTAAGGAGCAAATTAAACTTATATGAACTTAAAATATTTGTGCAAGCTGTATCGATACAATTTCCGAAAATGTTAATTTCTGTCTTTCATTTTCTTCACTTAACACAGATTTACATTATAGTTATGCTAACAACTAAAAAATGTGTGATATGAAAATGTCAACTGTGAAATTTCTTTTTCTTCTTGATGTTTGTTCAACTATTTTGTGGTTTTAACCAGTCATCTGCCCAATCAATTTCTTTTCACTTTTTTAGAAGTTTAAAAAGAATGCTAATAAAATGTATTATTTTATTAAAATATTGTATGGATACATTGAAACTAAATTCATCATGTTCTTTGCTGTTTTTAGAACCATCAATGAAAATAAATATATGTATAAATTGAAGTAATTATTAGTTTTTTAAAATAGAAATAATTAGACCAAAACATCAGTGTGATGTGCTATTCCGTCATAGCCAGATGACTGGTTAAAGGAGTAATGAAGATTTATGTTTTTAAGTATGGCAATATATCCAATAAATTTAGTTTAGGCTCAAAAAGAGTCATTGTGCTCATATTTAAACTGCTTTTAAATAATGATTCTATGCAAGTTTTCTGAAAACAATACAGTAAAACTTGCTTATAATGATACTCTAGGGACCTAGAAATTTTTTTGTTTAAAACAGGTTATCGTTATAAACAGTTTGAGCATTTGTGCTAATTCCTATCAGATAGGAATTCTGCCAGGACTGAAGAAAATATTGTTATAGGCAGGTTTACCGATATAGACAGTATCGTTATACTCACTTTTCACTGTATATTTATGATTTCTGTCTCTCTTTTTAGTATTTTGCACATTCAGCCCAATCTGTTCCACATGCCAGTAAGTAAATTTTTTCGTTTTTTTTATGCATAAAATGTGTGATAGCTGTTATTTTATGGCTATTTTTCAACATAAAATAAATTAGTAAGAATTACATGAACCAGGTTATATACCTTTTAAAGTATTTAATAAGAACACTTTTTAAAATTTATAAATTATGATAAGAACAGAGGTACAAGCCCAGGTTCATGAACCTATATATCCGAAAGGATGTTCTGAAGTTTCGTAAGTTGAATATCAAATAAAAAAATCATTATGAAAATATTTACCCACAGAGTTCCTATTCCATCTGAGAAAGGTACCAAAACAACTGTGTAAGTGTATGGTTACAGCAAAAAGTTCTTACAAAAAGTACTTCCCAATTTAAGAGACATAAAAGAATAACCATTTGGAATTGGCTGTAAACCATATTCTTGTGTATTTAGCCCTTGTGTGCTCTGTAACACACAAAAATATGCAAATGGTGGTACAATAAAAATGATGAAATGGTAAAAGAAAAGAACCACTTCTACGCTTAACTTTTCTCTATATTCATCTCTTTCTAGCTCTATATTGTACACATCTTGATATTTGCATTAAGTTTTTGTTTTGATTTAAAAGCAAAGTTACTTTATCTCACTGTATGAAACAATTATTTTAATGTTCACAGAACAACATTCAAGCTTGGAAAACTTCCAACTTTGATAGCAAAGAAAAAAAAGAAGCATTTGCCAATTACATGAATGAAAGAACATTTGTATATGAAAAGTTTCTTTGGTGTATATATTGTCATTAAATTTTTTAATTTTTAAAATGACTGTACGAGTTGTTTTACATGTAGAATATTTTAGTATATTATATTTTGCTTTTTCTGTTCATGAATTTGAAATTTGACAAGATTCAGTTCAGACCATCTAAAAAACCAGTAAATTCACTTTAAATAGAATTTGAGATTTTAATGTACAATAAAATCTTGCAACAATGGTACTCAATATAACAATGAATCCCTATACAACTATATTTTTTTCTTGGTCTGCAGAATATCATCATATCGAGGTATCACTGCTAGATAGAAACATGCTCATGAAAAAGGGAAGGAATAAAAGCTCACACACAAAGCGTCAGTTGATTCAATTTTTGTACATTTGTTTTTATATGGCTCAAAATGTAGGACACTATAGTCCCCAATATCCAGATTGTTTCCCTGCTTATGTATGTAAGGCCATTACTGAAGAAAAAAATATTCATGCTCCTATCTTATATTCCCCATGGTTTGTCAAATCCTGGTAATATGATTATTAAATAGGAGTCTTTCTTTCAAATACGAGCACAACTTCGGTCTATGGCCATGGGTCATTTACTACCATGTGAGTTCTGAAGAAAACAAAAAAATTATGTTAACATGTCAACCAATATGGCAAAGGGGCTAGTTTGGCTCAAAAACTGTGTGGCTCTTAAAAAGTAATTTTTCCTATTTTTCAATTCCTGCTTATTACTATCATGCAATATTAAGTTATTGATAAGTTAAATTTAATTCACGATACATGAAAGTGAATCACTGTAGTCAAAAAGTGATGTTAAAATATTTATATGACAAGGGTAGAGTTGGGGAGGTCACTTTATTAGAATCCTGCATTTTCCAAGATTTCTAGAAATCAATTGATGCATATCTTTTAACTCCCAATTAAAGATGATCCGAAGATAAAATTTCTGAAGTGTCAGAAGTTTTATCTAAAAAATTAACAATAATTATAATAGCAATGACAAATATTTATTGCAAAACAAAAAACTGCATGAATGCTAATTATCAAGCACTAATTTTCTTCTGCAGCTATACTTTCTTCATTAGTCTCACCAGGATTTTCAATTTCATTGGTCTTAGTGTTTTCAGTCTTTATTTCAACATCCTGATCATTTCTTGCAGAATCGGCTTCACCACCATATTCATCTTTTGAAAAGGCCTGCAGTTCCTCTACTGGTTTTACAGTCAAAACTATTCCCACATCATCGTCATCCTCGTAAACTTTTCTTGGTAAGATTTCAGCCACTCTAATCGGTTCCAGGATTGCTTCTACTTGCAAAGAAAACTTCTTGCTGATTTTGCTGAGTTCGAGAGGCGTCAAACCAAGGAAAATACAAAGTTCTTCCTTAGGAAATACAACATCCAGACATTTCTCAAAATGGGGTAACAGATCCTCAGCAAAACAAAGGCAAAATTTTATGAAAAGATCTTTCTCGTTTTCCAACATCGTATTTTGTTCTCTCCTATGGAAATCAACTATAATATCAACTACGAAATTCAATGACTTTTCCATTATTTCAATAACAGGAATCAAAATCGAAAATGAACAGCAGAGTTTCAAATCATTCATGGCTGTCAAAATGTTATTGAAATATTGTGCTAGAGGATGAAAGTCTAACAGAGAATGCGGTGGTTGGAAAGAGTCCTCTGAACTTAAACTTGTTGACATTACTATTGAGCTGGTCATACCATAATTTGTGATTGTGTATGATTGCATGGTTTGTCCAAAAACCGATGATGCCTCCTGAACAACTCTGCTGAATTTTGAAAGTGATGCCTCCTCAAAAATCGGAACAATCAAAGGTCGAAAATCAATACCAACTCGACTAAAAGATAACCCAAAATACATGCACTGTGCCAAAACGGAATCTATTTTGCTCCCTACATCTGATTTCAGATCTTCTTTCAGAAGTTTCAAAAATTCATTGACTTTCAATGCAACCCAGCACTGAAACACTGCCATTTCGCAATGACCATTATCTTTGCTGGTCAGCAACACAGGATCATCATCCGAGAATATTGCTCGATACTGCGTAATTATATCAAATAGATGAATCCGGCTCATCTCAATAGCTTTAATAATATGCTGGTAAGGCTCATCTTTGGGGACTTTCCCAATGATATCTTTAAACCATGTTCCACGAGCCTGCAAGAATTTGATTCTTAATTCAAGTTCATTGAATACATCCATTCGTCGCAGATAACCAATGACTTTCAAACAAGCAGGTAACTTGATATCCTCTCTCAGCTGTGACAGCAATTGGTTTAGCATTACATTCAGAGTCTCTTGCACATTTTCAACGATTCCAGCTATGATTGGTATATAACTGAATTTTCTATCGAGCCTCTTGATATACGCAGCGAGTTCCAATGCTTCTTCATACAGTCCATTACTGACATATGTTTCCATAAGCTGTGGCATTTCAAGAAACTCCAATAACTGTGGATGTTTTTTCAGGGTGAGTGATGTCTCGTGCCACCTAGCATTGATACTCAGGGCTTGCTTCCCAAACTCCTGGCATTTCTCGCTGAATTTAGGTAGTTCTTCCAATAGAGATTCAAGCTTGTTCTGTATAATATTGAAATCTTGGAATATCTCGTGAGAGCATTCAGCTGTATGGATGAATGTTTTGTAATTATGGAAGGCCAAATCTTGAGTTTGTTCTGTCAGTGATGCTTTTTCTTCAGCAAGGCGATCAGCTTCATGATGCAATCTTTGTAAGCCCATAGAGCTCAGCTCGGAAAGGTACAACAACGCATCTGGATTCTCTTTCCATGAATCTTGACACTCTTTAGGAAAGACACTCAAAATCTCTTCACAATCATAGACTTCTTCAGCCATAATGATATGCTTACAATACAGATCAATGTCCTTTTCTTGCCTTCCTTGAGGAACTTTACTTGTTTTAGGCCCTTTGTACCAACGTAGGCCTTTAAGACAAGAAAAATAACCAAAAATACAAGGTTAATGTATTAGATTGTTAGTTTTTAGAGCTAGATCTGATGCATTAAAAAAAATACAAATTGACAGATATTTACGATATACAAGATATCCATCATCATAACACAGTCGAACCCTGTTATAGCACTCCAAGATGTTGTGGAAACCCCTCTTAGAACCAGAAATTTTCAATGAATAAATCTTCCATCTTTAGGGATTACAAGTGATTTTATTAGTTAACTGTGATTCAATATAACACCAAATTTTTATAGTGCCAAAATTCTGTGAAATAAATGGTGGCGTTATATCAGGGTTTGACTGTATATACACACATATGAGTCTCTATAAACACACACATGTGAGATTTGATTTGATCATTTGTGACAATAGAAAATTTACTGGGTCACTTTAGAAAAGACACATTTTTTTCCTTTCAATTATTGTGTCTGCACACCTGAATTTGTGCTTCGTTGGTTCTAAGTTAAATAATCTGATTTCACACCACATCGCTATTACATGGGTACACTATTCATGTAGCTGTAGATATAATAGTTGATAAGGTTTTCACGGCAGTTAGACGGGTTCGAAGACCATTGTCCATTTGAGTTAGTTTTCAATGTTTCCCCAACACTAGTGATTGGCATCATCAGGAGAATTGATAAAACTGGACCAATAGTCAAGTTTTTCAGAGTCTCAGGTTGTATTTACATACATGAGTGGCTTGACATATGTCAAAACTGTGGCATGACTAAGTCAAGCAATGTAGTCTACGTGAAGCAAACCTGTAGATACAATATTTAAAGCTTCCAATATAGACAGAGACTTTCAGAAGTACTGCAATGTTTACCAGTATATGACCCACCGGTGGTCACACATGTCCGGTAAGAAAATACAGTGTGATCCACCAGTGGGTCACGATGTTGCAAATGTGTTCATGAACAAAATGCACAAAAATTAAATCAAAAACATAATATACCCAGCATGAAATATCAAGAAACATATAACAATTGTATTATAATTCTCTTCACCCTAGAGGAACACATTTGTGTATCTCATTTTTAACGGTTTTAAATGTTTGTTTTTAATAATTATTTTTTCAAGACCTTAATTTCACATGTGTGCGTAATACATATGGACCTAGTAAAAAATATCAACTCAATACAAATTTACTTAATCAAAAAAAAAATCTTTTAAAAGGGCATTTTGACACACAATAAACGAAAATCAATCAAAAAAATTGTTTTAAATAGTTTTGGCTCAGGTGTGAGCAGGATATACAAGAATTATATAAATAAATACTTGTAGGATCCTATCCGGATAATCCACAAATAATTTAATAAAAAATAATTGAAAAGATATGCATAATTACAAAATTATTGATTCTTTGAATTATTCTACAGGCGGAAAGGAAGAATTACTTTTCTCTTTCGCCTTCTCTGGGAGGAATTTCAGCAACTTGTCACTTGTTTACAATTAAGTGTGAGCGGCTTTGACTGAGCGAAATGAAGATTATACACATTTTCATACAAAAAAATATTTATTCGTGAAAACTGTGGGAAAATGCATCAAATTATATTAAAACAAAGATAATCAATATGTTTTTTTAAATGTGAGGTATGGAATTTTTCTGAAAATTACTGACATTCGACATGACATGACACTTTATTTTACGTCCTTTATACCTACAAGGGCTTTAGGACCGCTTTTAAACAAAAATTTACACTATGTAATATACATGTAAATATGTGAGTACATATACGTAATGTGAATACATGAACGCAAAATTTACATTAAAGATGGTAGAATTTGCACAAATCTTACATGATAGGGATGGAGGAAAATTCAATAATTTCAGTCTTGGCTAAAGCCACTTCGAAGTTAAACTTTGGTCTTAGCCGTCCGTATTAGGTTGTGATTGTTTAGTGGAGTTGCACCGTGCACGTGGATTGTAGTGTGAGGTTGAACTTGAATACTCATTTCTTGTGGTTTAGAGAAAATTACAAAATATGGGTCGGACGCGTAAGCGTTTCAACTGGAAAGCTAGAATTTCTGAACTGGAATCCGGGCAATCTGAAGCGAATGGAACCGAAGTGAGTTTTTAATTTTGTGTTTTTACTGTGATGTTTCTACTTATTGTGGAATCCATGGCCGACGACCCGATCAAAAGTCGCCAAGGCCGTTAGACACATTACGTGCGCCGAAAAAAAAAATCGCCAGCACATAAAACAACAAAAACCCACAAGCACATAATAATTACTAAATATAATAATGGAACAGCTTTGGTATAAGGGACAGGTTGGCGATTTTCGGCAACTTTTTTTTCCCCGGCGCCAAATATGTCAGACGGCCCGAGAAAAAGCCGCCAGACACTATGTGCGCCAGAAAAAAAAAAGTCGCCAGCATAGAAAACAGTAAAAACAAATGGCATAAACAAAAATAAGCTGTGGAGTATTTAAAAAATAAAACTGGATAAAAAAAAATGAAATCAGGGTTTAAATAAAACCCGGACCGTTGTGAATAAATAACGGTCCTGCTGTATAAATAAAACTATTCTATGTATTATAAATTAAAACCCGGACTCTCTTTCCGAGAATCCGGGTTCTTATAAATAATCAACGGTATAAAATAAATAAATAAAATAAAAAGAATGCAGGGGCATCCTGCATGTAGAAAAGAATAAATATTGGAAAATATTAAAGGTACAACCTGAGAGAAAAGATGTCCAAAATAATTCCAATTAATCCGACACACACACTACATCATATATACGGAAGGAAGAGAAAATATGAAGAACTATCCCAATGGTCTGCGTCACCCGGCTGTAGTTTTTAACAGAATGAACATTCTAGAACAACGACAACCCAGCAGAGCAATGGCAATGCAAAACACAGCGCGCCGGTGACTTATCGTCGGAAAAACGTCTCCAAGTTGGCGTGTCCCTTATACCGAAGCTGTTCCGTCGCCAATGTGGCACCTTGGTTATGTTTGATTATTTTCCTTGTGCTTTGTTATCCCGACTGGATTTTGCTGTCTCATTTGTCTATTAGAGAGCGGTAAAACACAAAGCTTTTTTTATTTTCCTATGTTACGTGTTGAGTTGCACGAGCGCTGCAACCAACCCGAGGTCTTAGTGCCAACTTGGCACACAGTAAAGGTAACTAAACTCTATTTTCACTAGTTTTTGTATGTGTAATTTAAATATTATGTCAGCAACTAAACTGTAATATGTGATACATATATTCATATATTCTAGTGATACATATATTCATATATTCTAGTGATACATATATTCATATATTCTAGTGATACATATATTCATATATTCTAGTGATACATATATTCATATATTCTAGTGATACATATCTATATATTTATTTACTTATTTTTAAAGGATGTTGTCGAGCTTGACTTGAAAGTTCAAGAAGAGAAATATGATGCCAGTAATCCACTGGTGCTTACCAGCAGTGCCAAAAAGAAGAAAAAAGATGGCAAAAAGATTGAAAAGCCTGCTACTCAGTTAAAGCCATTATCAAAGAAGCAGAAGAAGCGTCTTGCAAAGATTCTGGAGAAAAAAAGAAAAAAGACTGATGTGAGTACAGTAAAACCCCTATTAACAGACACTCCTCAGATAAGGTCGCCTCTCTTTTATGGCCAAATAATAATTTCTCCTTGTATAATAAAAGTATGCATTTCAAACCCCCTGATTAATGATATCTCCCTTCTTTTGTGGGATTTTTTTTTTGAGGGAGGTGGGGAAAGCACCAGGGCTCCCACTTGCCCTACTTTTCGGTAAAATGTCCTATTTTCTCGATTTTGTCCTACTTTTCCTATTTTTTTACCAAATTCTATCTATAAAATTTGTGTATTTGGTTTTAATTGAGCATTGTATATTGCCAAATAGTACAAATATTGTAAATTGCAATTAATGATTCTGCCAAAGCAGAAATTTTATCGTTTTCATTGTTATTGGGTGTTGTATGAGTGAACCATATCTTTGGTTTCTTCATTTTTCTTTTGTTCAATTTGAGAGTTCAGCAGGTAGAGTAATCATTAAAAACTTCTGTCTGGATGGATAAAAATAATTTAGTATTTACTACTTTGGGGTCTTGGGCAGAAACTAGCAGTCATCATTCAAAATTATAGTGCACATTGTGCGTATAGTTGAAACAACTGTTTGCATTACAAAGCAGTTGTATGCCTAGGCTTATTCTAGGTTTGGTAATTCTGATACTACCCAATAGCATTCCATTGTCTTCAGTATTTTAAGGGCATGCAGAGGCATAAACAATATTCTATATTATCACAAAAATGAGAAACTTTGCCTGGTTTTAATTTGTACAAAAATTTCCACGTTTTCAAGACAAATAAATTCAATTGGTCGAATGGTCGACGCGTTTCGGCTCTTCAATGAAGAGCCGTCATCAAGACCACGTGGTCAGAATTCACACGAATGAGTCATGGAGGGGTGATGTTTACGCCTGGTCGTCCGAAGAGTTCACCTTTGTATTTGCTGTGTCCGAGTGGTGTTTGGATGCGAATTGGGGAGCCATCTGTTGCAAAGTGTTGAATGTTTTGTCACGACTGAGGTTAATAAAGCATGTCCAAGCTGATGAAATGGGTGGCGTGTTTCTTCCATCATTAACTAGGAAATTCTGGCATGTTCTGATGAAGTATCCTTCGAGAAAATTCAATTCAAAATTGCTTGTTGCTTTTTTAAAAACAAACACTTTATCAAAATAAAAATAATGTGAATGTTGCCAACAGTGTTGGACAATAGCCGAATTATCCGTCCGTCCCTTCTCAACATGCTTTCGGTGTTCGAGAACTCGAATATTTAGATTTCTTCTAGTTTGGCCAATATATCCATTTTCGCAATTCTTGCATGGGATGAAGTAGATACCAGATTCTTTGGAGGGTGAGATAGGGTCTTTCAGATGGGAAAAGGTGAGTATATTTGTTGGCTGGAATATTGTATGGAAGTCAAATTTCTTGAAGATAGAAGAGATCATGAAACTTGAAGAATCGAATGGAAGAACAACGGTATTAGAAACCTGTTTTGAGTCAGCTGGGAGCAGGTTCGTGGTGCATGTGTGGGTCATTTTTCTGAGGATCTTGTCGATGATAAAAGGTGAAAAACCGCGATTAGAAACGATGTCATGATGGATATTGAGTTCATTCTGGAGGGAGGCTGAATCACTGCAAAGTTTTAGTACTCGATGAACAAAAGAAGAAAATGCGAAAGTTTCTGATTGGGAGGATGAAAGGATTTTGCATGAGGTGGCATGGAGATAGCAAATGGCTTACGGTACACAGATGTATGAAATTCAGTGTCTGTCTTTTTAATGAGCACTTCGAGAAAAGGCAGCATAAATAATTTTTTTCTATTTCATATGTGAATTCAATATGTGGGTCAATAGAATTCAAAAATTGAATAACTCAGTGACATTAACATCAGTCTCATCAACTAAAGTGAATGTGTTATCAACATACCTGATCCAAAGTTTGAAGTGGTGGGTTTCCAAAAGTTTTGTTTCGAAAAATCCATATATATGTCACAGAGGATAGGCGAGAGTGGGTTTCCCATGGCAAGACCTTCTGTTTGGCGGTAAAACTTTCCAAACATTGAGAAATAATTTTGCGATACACAAAGTTGGGTGAGTTGACATATTTCATCGATTTCAATCGAGGAGAAGTGGAATTCTTGCAGGCGTTGTTTCAGGAAAGAAATTGCACCGCTTTTAGGAATGTTAGTAAACATGGATTTGATATCGAAGGAAATCATTGTAGCATTATCTGGTTGAATGCTGCGGATGATGGAAACGAATTCTTTACTGTGAAACAATGCTTTTTTGCAAAGAGGGGACAAAAGTTCAACGAGGAATTTAGCAAGTTGATGCATAGGTGATCCAATGCAAGAAATTGTAGGTCTTACTGAAAATGAAGGTTTGTGTATTTTTGGAAGAGCATAAAGTCTCCCGCAATATTCTATAAATGAAAGTGCTTCATTTTTCAAAAACAATTGCACTAGTTTTGAACAGTAAAATGTAAAAAATCCCTTTAAAAAAGGGATGGCAATGCAGCAAAACCATCCGGTTCACCTTGACTTCTCATGTGAATAAACATCGGAGCTGGTAATTTACACATTTTGCATTGTGCTTTTGAAAGTGGTCTTGAAGGAGCGTCATTCTTAAAATCTTACATGCTTTTATAATATGCTGTGCATTGTCGAAGAGAGTTGACAGATTGGACTGTGGGAGACTCCAAAAAAAATTGTATTTATACTGTGAGGCGAACAGGAATGATCTGTGGTTGCTAATGCACTGTTTTGGCAAAAAACTGTTTTTATAACCAATTCATTTCTGTCATTTTGATCTGACTTGAGTCAATCTTATAGGATACTGAAATAGCGCTATTGGGAAAAAAATTAACGGAAATTTTTTTTAAATAAAAATTTTTTTTTGTTATGCTATGATTATGTTGTCTAAGGGAGGTACTGCTGTGGTGGTCATAGTGACTGACTCACATCGTGAGGATCCGGGTTCAAACCCCACCATCACCACAGTGGTGGTCGGCTGAAGTTGGGTTTCTGCGGTTCCGAAGTTCGAGGCGCTAATGCAAAGTAATCTCTGCATTAAAAGTCTCGCCACAGAGAACAACAGGCCTACAACGGTATAATTATTCATTCACTATGAGTTGAGAAAAACTCATAGTTTAAAAAAATTTATTGCAGATGGCAGTATTACACATAACAAGCATTACACAGAAACAAACTTCACGGAAGGTTCACTATACGTACACACACATTCCAACATATACCAATTTGTTAGAAGTTCGGCAAGGGAATATGGACGAGGTGCATGTCTAGTTTAGTAGTAATAGTGTCTAAGGGAGGTGCCCTCCCCCATCCTTCTTTTTAGTCCTACTTTTTCAAATTTTTTGAGTGGGAGCCCTGAAGCACTTATCAAAGATGGGAATTTATTCAATGAGTAATTATAATTACTTATGATTAATTTGTTTTGTTAAATTTTTCAATGTGATTTTATAGCGAACTGAAATTCTGGAGAAATTACAGACAGTTCAAGCCACATCAGATGAATTACAAAAAATGACATCGACATCAGCAATGCAAACAGTGGGTTTTAAAAGGTAAGGGAATGTTTTCTATCAAATCACAAATTTCATGGGCACAATTGAGTAGCAAATCACAATGTATAAATGCACTTTCACAAGAGAGAATGATGCATTTATATCATAATTTGCTCAACAAAAACTACATTAATGGAAATATAAAATGTAGGGTTTATTTTCATTGCTTATTTGTCTGCATTTCATTACAAATTAAAATATGTAATGTAGTCATTTATGAAAAGTTTAAAAGAATTTCTTAACTATAATTATATTAAATTTCAGGGTTCTAAAGCACAAAGGGATTATAAAACATATATATTCAGCATTGCGCTTATACCTCTTGTACTTTAGACCCCTCATTTTTTATTTTAAATACTTTGTCTTTGAATTAGGTGATTGTTTTAAAATGAAGCTAGCTTTTTAATTCTCATGCATAAATAGAAAATATGTAAATGGGAGAAAAAAAAGATTCACAATATATCTGTACATTAATAGCAAAAGTAAAGTACAGTCTACAGTGTCACCTCCATATAATAATACTCTGTAGACCTAGAAAAAAAATTGTTGTAGAGGGATTACCATTATATCAAGTGGCAGAAGTTTAACATGAGAGTATAGACAAATCCAAACAAGACCAAAAATATTATTGTAGAGAGATTTGTGATTATTTCGAGTATCGTTGTAGTGAAGTTTCACTGTATTTCAAGTTATCAATTTAATTGAATATTTTTGTATAAAACTTTTTTATGTCTTCAGACAGCATTCCGAAATTTCACCAGAGGATGCATCAGATGATATCAAAATCAGTAGTATAAGAGGTGGTAGAAGGAAAAAACTTCTATCACAGCCTTCAAAGAAAACCAAGTGTGATCCAAATGTTGTTGGTTATGATCAGAGTAGTAGTAGCAGTGAGGATGAAAATAGTGATATTGATGAAAATGAAATGCTTAACCCATGTACGTCCACTGAAAAAACTGAAATGCTACCAAATGCAGGTGTTGTAACTACTGATGACAAAAGCGACAAGAACAAAGTTTATTCTGCTTCAAAACCGAGTGATGATATCAAAG